>NW_027464074.1:0-68180 GCF_050947455.1 Rhinoderma darwinii
CCTCCCCACCTCTCCCCCACACTCTCCACCCCTCCCCACTCACCTTCCCACTGTCCTCCGCCCGTCCCCCTCCTCCCTTCATCCTCCTGCAGCTCTTCCTGTCACTTTTCTCTGTTTTCTCTCAGCCTCGAGGAACTCCTGACCACACAGTGTGACAGATTCAGTGCAGAAGAGGTGAGCGCCCCCAGATGCTGCCAATGACTTGTATTGACATCACGTCGGACCCCCACTCACCGTTTCCTTCTCTCCCTCAGATTAAGAACATGTGGACCGCGTTTCCCCCTGATGTTGCCGGCAATGTAGACTACAAGAACATCTGCTACGTCATCACCCACGGAGAGGACAAAGACCAGGAGTAAATGGAGCCACGTCGAGCCCCCATGGGGGAGCCCCCTCACACCAAGCGCAGAACCCCAACTTGCTGTATATTGCGTCTTATTTTGTAAACCCGACTCATCAAAGACACAACTGTAATTTATTTCTTTTGGTGGTCTGGAAGGGGCCCCAATTTGTTGCCTCATTTCCTTCTGCTGGAACCCCCCACTCTTTGTCCCCTAATATTTCAATGTCTTAAAGTTGGAACTCTGGAATCCTCAGGGGAAGAAAACTCAATAAAATCTCGTTTTTATTCTACTTGTTCAGTGATTTTCATTGTCAAAAATGTGACACAAAAGAATAAATGTCCGAGCGTCCAATCAACTCAAGCCAAACCTCATTCTAACTGCTCCCCATAACATGAACCTCATTCTAACTGCTCCCCATAACATGAACCTCATTCTAACTGCTCCCCATAACATGAACCTCATTCTAACTGCTCCCCATAACATGAACCTCATTCTAACTGCTCCCCATAACATGAACCTCATTCTAACTGCTCCCCATAACATGAACCTCATTCTAACTGCTCCCCATAACATGAACCTCATTCTAACTGCTCCCCATAACATGAACCTCATTCTAACTGCTCCCCATTACATGAACCTCATTCTAACTGCTCCCCATAACATGAACCTCATTCTAACTGCTCCCCATAACATGAACCTCATTCTAACTGCTCCCCATTACATGAACCTCATTCTAACTGCTCCCCATTACATGAACCTCATTCTAACTGCTCCCCATAACATGAACCTCATTCTAACTGCTCCCCATTACATGAACCTCATTCTAACTGCTCCCCATTACATGAACCTCATTCTAACGCTACTGCTCCCCATAACATGAACCTCATTATAACTGCTCCCCATAACATGAACCTCATTATAACTGCTCCCCATAACATGAACCTCATTATAACTGCTCCCCATAACATGAACTTCATAACTGCTCCAAAAAAACATGAACCTCATTATAACTCTACTGCTCCCCATAACATGAACCTCATTATAACTCCATGGTGCCCTCATAACCTGAACCTCCTTATTATAACTCTACTGCTCCCCATAACCGCACCAACCGAACCCTCCTGAATGTAACTAGAGCCCCCTCTGATTTAATCCTTCTTGACATAACTCCAGCCATCCATAACCTCAACCTCCTCCTTATAACTATACAGTTACCCATAACCCCATAACATGAACCTCATTATCACTCCAGGGTGCCCTCATAACATGAACCTTATAACTCCATCGCTCCCCGTTACACATCAGCCCGAATCTCCTCAATATGACTCAATAGACCCCCATTACCTCAAATCCATGGACCTCCTCATTAGAACGCTACCGATAATCCCTTTAGACCCAGAATTCCTAATTAAAACTCATTATAATTCAACAGGTTCCTACCCCCAACTTGAAACTTCTCAATGTAGCTCTACAGCTCCCCCTAACATGAACCTCCTTCTAACTCCACTGCTCCCCATAACATGAACCTCCTTCTAACTCCACTGCTCCCCATAACATGAACCTCCTAACTCCACTGCTCCCCATAACATGAACCTCCTTCTAACTCTACAGCTTTTTCCCATAATGCTTAACAGCCCAAACCGTCAGCTCTATATGTCCCCTCAGAGCCCCTATATTATCAGTACACCAATGAAGCCCCTAAGGGTCTGTTCACACGACAGCGCAAAATACGTCTGAAATTACAGTGCTGATATCGGGCAAAAACAGCTCCTGAATTTCAGACGTTTTGCTTGTACTCGCGTTTTTCGCGGCGTCTTTTACGGATGTAATTGGAGCTGGTTTCAATGGAGTCAATGAAAAACGGCTCCAAAAATGTCCCAAGAAGTGTCCCGCGTGCAACGTATAGAAGCGTCCCGCATGTAATGTATATAAGTGTCCCGCATATAATGTATATAAGTGTCCCGCATGTAATGTATATAAGTGTCCCGCATATAATGTATATAAGTGTCCCGCATATAATGTATATAAGTGTCCCGCATATAATGTATATAAGTGTCCCGCGTGTAATGTATATAAGTGTCCCGCATATAATGTATATAAGTGTCCCGCATGTAATGTATATAAGTGTCCCGCATATAATGTATATAAGTGTCCCGCATATAATGTATATAAGTGTCCCGCATATAATGTATATAAGCGTCCCGCATATAATGTATATAAGTGTCCCGCATATAATGTATATAAGTGTCCCGCATATAATGTATATAAGTGTCCCGCATATAATGTATATAAGTGTCCCGCATATAATGTATATAAGCGTCCCGCATATAATGTATATAAGTGTCCCGCATATAATGTATAGAAGTGCCCCGCATATAATGTATATAAGCGTCCCGCATATAATGTATATAAGTGTCCCGCATATAATGTATATAAGTGTCCCGCATGTAATGTATAGAAGCGTCCCGCATATAATGTATAGAAGTGCCCCGCATATAATGTATATAAGCGTCCCGCATATAATGTATATAAGTGTCCCGCATATAATGTATATAAGTGTCCCGCATATAATGTATATAAGTGTCCCGCATATAATGTATATAAGTGTCCCGCATATAATGTATATAAGTGTCCCGCATATAATGTATATAAGTGTCCCGCATGTAATGTATATAAGTGTCCCGCATGTAATGTATATAAGCGTCCCGCATGTAATGTATATAAGCGTCCCGCATATAATGTATATAAGTGTCCCGCATATAATGTATATAAGTGTCCCGCATATAATGTATATAAGTGTCCCGCATATAATGTATATAAGTGTCCCGCATATACTGTATATAAGTGTCCCGCATATAATGCATATAAGTGTCCCGCATATAATGTATATAAGTGTCCCGCATATAATGTATATAAGTGTCCCGCATATAATGTATATAAGTGTCCCGCATGTAATGTATATAAGTGTCCCGCATATAATGTATATAAGTGTCCCGCATATAATGTATATAAGTGTCCCGCATATAATGTATATAAGTGTCCCGCATATAATGTATATAAGTGTCCCGCATATAATGTATAGAAGTGTCCCGCATGTAATGTATATAAGTGTCCTGCATATAATGTATATAAGTGTCCCGCATGTAATGTATATAAGTGTCCCGCATGTAATGTATATAAGTGTCCCGCATGTAATGTATATAAGTGTCCCGCATGTAATGTATATAAGTGTCCCGCATATAATGTATATAAGTGTCCCGCATATAATGTATATAAGTGTCCCGCATATAATGTATATAAGTGTCCCGCATATAATGTATATAAGTGTCCCGCATATAATGTATATAAGTGTCCCGCATGTAATGTATAGAAGTGTCCCGCATGTAATGTATATAAGTGTCCCGCATGTAATGTATATAAGTGTCCCGCATATAATGTATATAAGTGTCCCGCATATAATGTATATAAGTGTCCCGCATGTAATGTATATAAGTGTCCCGCATGTAATGTATATAAGTGTCCCGCATATAATGTATATAAGTGTCCCGCATATAATGTATATAAGTGTCCCGCATGTAATGTATATAAGTGTCCCGCATATAATGTATACAAGTGTCCCGCATATAATGTATACAAGTGTCCCGCATGTAATGTATATAAGTGTCCCGCATGTAATGTATATAAGTGTCCTGCATATAATGTATATAAGTGTCCCGCATATAATGTATATAAGTGTCCCGCATATAATGTATATAAGTGTCCCGCATATAATGTATATAAGTGTCCCGCATATAATGTATATAAGTGTCCCGCATATAATATATATAAGTGTCCCGCATATAATGTATATAAGTGTCCCGCATATAATATATATAAGTGTCCCGCATATAATGTATATAAGTGTCCTGCATATAATGTATATAAGTGTCCCGCATATAATGTATATAAGTGTCCCGCATATAATATATATAAGTGTCCCGCATATAATGTATATAAGTGTCCCGCATATAATGTATATAAGTGTCCCGCATATAATGTATAGAAGTGTCCCGCATATAATGGATATAAGTGTCCCGCATATAATGTATATAAGTGTCCTGCATATAATGTATATAAGTGTCCCGCATATAATGTATATAAGTGTCCTGCATATAATGTATATAAGTGTCCCGCATATAATGTATATAAGTGTCCCGCATATAATGTATAGAAGTGTCCCGCATGTAATGTATATAAGTGTCCTGCATATAATGTATATAAGTGTCCCGCATGTAATGTATATAAGTGTCCCGCATATAATGTATATAAGTGTCCCGCATATAATGTATATAAGTGTCCCGCATATAATGTATATAAGTGTCCCGCATGTAATGTATATAAGTGTCCCGCATATAATGTATATAAGCGTCCCGCATATAATGTATATAAGTGTCCCGCATGTAATGTATATAAGTGTCCCGCATATAATGTATATAAGTGTCCCGCATATAATGTATATAAGTGTCCCGCATATAATGTATATAAGTGTCCTGCATGTAATGTATATAAGTGTCCCGCGTGTAATGTATATAAGTGTCCCGCATATAATGTATATAAGTGTCCCGCATATAATGTATATAAGTGTCCCGCATATAATGTATATAAGTGTCCCGCATATAATGTATATAAGTGTCCCGCATATAATGTATATAAGTGTCCGCATATAACGTATATAAGTGTCCCGCATATAATGTATATAAGTGTCCCGCATATAATGTATATAAGTGTCCCGCATATAATGTATATAAGTGTCCCGCATGTAATGTATATAAGTGTCCCGCATGTAATGTATATAAGTGTCCCGCATATAATGTATATAAGTGTCCCGCATATAATGTATATAAGTGTCCCGCATATAATGTATATAAGTGTCCCGCATGTAATGTATATAAGTGTCCCGCATATAATGTATATAAGTGTCCCGCATATAATGTATATAAGTGTCCCGCATATAATGTATAGAAGTGTCCCGCATATAATGTATAGAAATGTCCCGCATGTAATGTATATAAGTGTCCCGCATATAATGTATATAAGTGTCCCGCATGTAATGTATATAAGTGACCTGCACTTCTTTGACGCGGGCGTCTTTTTACGCGCCGTCTTTTGACAGCGACGCATATAATGACACCTCGTGGGAACAGAACATCGTAAAAACCATTGCTGGCAACGGGCAGATGTTTGCCGACGTATTGGAGCCGTCTTCTCAGGCGCAATTCGTGGTGTAAACCGCCTCCATTACGTCTGAATATATATATATACACACGTGTGAACACACCCTGAACGTGTACCTGCCGCCAGTTTATCACCCGTGAAGCTGCCACGTCTGAGGTTCGTGGTATCACTGGTCATCTCTAGGTCCTCCACATGTGTGACATTGAAAATTGTTATTCTACTTTGCAGAGTATAAGCCATAGGGGGCGCCGTGTCTGCGGGAGGTGCTGCACCTCATACCGTAACATGTCCAAAAATTTCACCAGTCCTGACCAGTGGCCCCTCATTGTTGGGCCCCTGGTCACATTGGCGTCAGTGTCTTGTTGGATGACCCTGGCGGGTCGTGACTTGATGACAGGATAAGGTCTTCTCCATGGATTACCGGGCGGGTGTCCAAGCTTCTCGGTGACATTTGGGTTCTACTGTAAATGAATTGGGTTATGGGGCTAGGACTCTTCAAAGTGCTGCAGGACCCCCCCCGGTGAGGGGCAGCTCGAGTTCTTCAAGCCTTTGGCTAATTTTAGAGAAAAGTCAATGCTTGGAGGCCCCTGCGTGAGGCACCCCATTGACACCATGTCCACATGAGGCCCCAGAAACTGGAGAAAATTCTGTGGAGAAACACCTCCAGAAGCTTCGACCACAATTCCTGGAAAAGCAGTCTTTATAGAGAGAGCAGCGTGGTGGAGTAACTACAGAAGGCAAAAAAGAAGAAGGGAGAACTGTTAGAATAACTCGAAGAATGGACAATGGGGAACAAGGAGGCGCACACATGGAGCCACCATCGAGATTTAGTGGACCTACCCCACATGGAGCCACCATCGAGATATAGTGGACCTACCCCACATGGAGCCACCATCGAGATATAGTGGACCTACCCCACATGGAGCCACCATCGAGATATAGTGGACCTACCCCACATGGAGCCACCATCGAGATATAGTGGACCTACCCCACATGGAGCCACCATCGAGATATAGTGGACCTACCCCACATGGAGCCACCATCGAGATATAGTGGACCTACCCCACATGGAGCCACCATCGAGATTTAGTGGACCTACCCCACATGGAACCACTAGGAAGATAAGGTACCTTTTAACAATGGACTCATTATGCAGTTGTAGTACTTCGAGCACAGCTCTGCAGAATATGTAGGTGACAGTGTAAGCTGCGCGGTAGGGAGGTCCCTCATCTTTGGTGGCCCGGCTCAGTATTGTAATGATGGTGCGCTCTATTACAGGAATACGCTGGGACATCTATTGCTGATGAGCTGTATCGTGGCAAAGTCTCGTACCTCAGGGGTGAAATTATCCAGCATTATGAGATCTGCTTCAGCCGCTGCGGCCTCCAAGGCTTCCTCCACAGATCTGCACTCCACCTCCACCTTTAGAGTGCGGCCAGCAAGCGCGCGCACACCATGAAGAGCCTGGAACGAAACCCAGACAGAGTAGATGTTATCACTGCACAGTCCTAAAGGAGGATCCCAAAAGATCTGCAATATTGTATTAGCCGCGCGGTCGGTGGCCGATTTCCAGTACGTGGGTTTTAGGGTATGTTCACACGACCTATTTTCAGACGTTTTTTGTGCCATAAACGCCCGAAAATCGGAAGCAGAACGCCTCCAAACATCTGGCCATTGATTTCAATGGGAAAACGGCGTTAGGTTCCGACGAAGCGTTTTTCGCAGCGTTTTTTTTTTTTACGCGTAAAAAAACGGCCGCGAAAAAGAAGTGCAGGACACTTCTTGGGTCTTTTTTTGGAGCCTTTTTCCATAGACTATTAAAAAAAGCTCCAAAACGGCCGTAAAAAACGCTGCAAAAACGCGAGTGGCACAAAAAACGTCTGAAAATCAGGAGCCGTTTTCTCTTGAAGCTCCGTATTTTGAGAAGTTTTTGACTTTGCGTGTGAACAGAGCCTTACAATTACTCCCGTGCGTTACTTCTTCTTTTGTTATTTCTCATGTTAGCCCCAATATCAAACTGGGGAGGCCGTGTAACAAAGGGGGGGTCTCACTGAGCCATGAACATCAAAGATTCTCAGCGTGATTCTACTGCCCGGCACCCGCAACAAGATGGAAAGTCAGGAGGACGCGCCACGGGGGAGACATCCAGGAGGACGCGCCACGGGGGAGACATCCAGGAGGACGCGCCACGGGGGAGACATCCAGGAGGACGCGCCACGGGGGAGACATCCAGGAGGACGCGCCACGGGGGAGACATCCAGGAGGACGCGCCACGGGGGAGACATCCAGGAGGCAGCGCCACGGGGGAGACATCCAGGAGGACGCGCCACGGGGGAGACATCCAGGAGGCAGCGCCACGGGGGAGACATCCAGGAGGCAGCGCCACGGGGGAGACATCCAGGAGGACGCGCCACGGGGGAGACATCCAGGAAGACGCGCCACGGGGGAGACATCTAGGAGGACATGCTATGGGGAGGCATCCAGGAGGACACGCTTTTTTTGGAGCCGTTTTCCATAGGCTCTATTGAAAAAAGCTCCAAAAACGGCCGTAAATGCTATGGGGAGACATCCAGGAGGACACACTATGGGGAGACATCCAGGAGGACACACTATGGGGAGACATCCAGGAGGACACACTATGGGGAGACATCCAGTAGGACACACTATGGGGAAACATCCAGGAGGACACACTATGGGGAGACATCCAGGAGGACACACTATGGGGAGACATCCAGGAGGACACACTATGGGGAGACATCCAGGAGGACACACTATGGGATGTGTATAGTAAGATTCAATCCATTTCTCCTCACCTTTTTGACTCCTCCCATTGCCCATATATGGTTATCCTTTAACATGATCAGATCACCAATCCCGTACCGGTGAGCTCCAGCTCCTCCCACTAGGAGACCATACTTCTCAGGCAGTCGAAATCCAGGAGTGGTTTTGCGGGTACCTGTGACCTGCCCCTGCCATCCTGCCGCCCGTGCCTGCTCTGTCACCTGTCTTGCTAGTGTGGCCACACCACTGACCCGGGATAAGACATTGAGTGCTGGGCGTTCTGCCAGTAGAAGATCATTGACATGACCTGAAAGGTGGAGAATATTGTGAATGAATGGACCCAGAGGATGGGGGGCAGTGATAAGCGGAACACATCTACTTCCTGCTCTTTAGATTTACTATTAGTAAATCTGCCACAGGGTCTTTGGAGCCCATGTAGTCAGATCCCTTGTACCCGGCTGGGCACCCCTGTAGTGGGCAGTTCAATTCTTTGCTCACCTACAACTAAATGCCCCTCATTATCTCTGTCCCACGGCTCCATTCATGGCACAATCTGTTCTATAGCCAGAAGATATAACACCAGTCCCATCACCCCCTGCAGAGCCGCCATATTGTTATATTTACCCAGCATCAGGAAACGGAGGAACCCGCAGGAAAGCCGCAAAATTCAAACCCATGCCCTCCAGTGCTGCAAGACGTCACCACACCCCTCCCGACTGCGGGGGGCAGCACTATACCTCCTCCCCACCTGCGGGGGGCAGCACTATACCTCCTCCCCACCTGCAGGGGGCAGCACTATACCTCCTCCCCACCTGCGGGGGGCAGCACTATACCTCCTCCCCACCTGCAGGGGGCAGCACTATACCTCCTCCCCACCTGCGGGGGGCAGCACTATACCTCCTCCCCACCTGCGGGGGGCAGCACTATACCTCCTCCCCACCTGCGGGGGGCAGCACTATACCTCCTCCCCACCTGCGGGGGGCAGAACTATACCTCCTCCCCACCTGCGGGGGGGCAGCACTATACCTCCTCCCCACCTGCGGGGGGCAGCACTATACCCCCTCCCTGTATGCGGGGGCAGCACTATACCCCCTCCCTGTCTGCGGGGGGCAGCACTATACCCCCTCCCTGTCTGCGGGGGGCAGCACTATACCCCCTCCCTGTCTGCGGGGGGCAGCACTATGTCTCCTCCCCACCTGCGGGGGGCAGCACTATACCCCCTCCCTGTATGCGGGGGCAGCACTATACCCCCTCCCTGTATGCGGGGGCAGCACTATACCTCCTCCCTGTATGCGGGGGCAGCACTATACCCCCTCCCTGTATGCGGGGGCAGCACTATACCCCCTCCCTGTATGCGGGGGCAGCACTATACCTCCTCCCTGTATGCGGGGGCAGCACTATACCCCCTCCCTGTATGCGGGGGCAGCACTATACCCCCTCCCTGTATGCGGGGGCAGCACTTTACCACACCAGATATATGCCTTGAAATGAAAATAATGAGACTAACACATGACACGTCTTATTATATTCTGCCCCCCCCCACCACATCTATATAATGTACTGTAGAGGGGGTGCATGTAAACAATTGTAACGGTAGTAATGGAGGGGAACTATGAGGACAATATGAAACTAGCACTATAGGAACTAATGCGAGACCGGCACTACGGGGGACTAATGCGAGACCGGCACTACGGGGGACTAATGCGAGACCGGCACTACGGGGGACTAATGCGAGACCGGCACTACGGGGGACTAATGCGAGACCGGCGCTACGGGGGACTAATGCGAGACCGGCGCTACGGGGGACTAATGCGAGACCGGCGCTACGGGGGACTAATGCGAGACCGGCGCTACGGGGGACTAATGCGAGACCGGCGCTACGGGGGACTAATGCGAGACCGGCACTACGGGGGACTAATGCGAGACCGGCACTACGGGGGACTAATGCGAGACCGGCACTATGGGGGACTAATGCGAGACCGGCACTACGGGGGGACTAATGCGAGACCGGCACTACGGGGGACTAATGCGAGACCGGCACTACGGGGGACTAATGCGAGACCGGCACTATGGGGGACTAATGCGAGACCGGCACTACGGGGGGACTAATGCGAGACCGGCACTACGGGGGACTAATGCGAGACCGGCGCTATGGGGGACTAATGCGAGACCGGCGCTACGGGGGACTAATGCGAGACCGGCGCTACGGGGGACTAATGCGAGACCGGCGCTACGGGGGACTAATGCGAGACCGGCGCTACGGGGGACTAATGCGAGACCGGCACTACGGGGGACTAATGCGAGACCGGCACTACGGGGGACTAATGCGAGACCGGCCCTACGGGGGACTAATGCGAGACCGGCACTACGGGGGACTAATGCGAGACCGGCGCTACGGGGGACTAATGCGAGACCGGCGCTACGGGGGACTAATGCGAGACCGGCGCTACGGGGGACTAATGCGAGACCGGCGCTACGGGGGACTAATGCGAGACCGGCACTACGGGGGACTAATGCGAGACCGGCCCTACGGGGGACTAATGCGAGACCGGCACTACGGGGGACTAATGCGAGACCGGCGCTGTATTGGTATCATAAATGTTTCCGTGCTCAGTATCTGCAGGGACATCGTGTACATATCAGAACAATGTAGAGATGTCACCTCGGACCGTGGCCACTCTGGTCACTGGCTCAAGCCACGCGCCTTCACTACGCTGCCACTCCACGCTGCAGCCAGCCGCTTCACAAACAGCCGCAAAGAAGGGGGCCCCTGCCAGGACCCCCACCGACTTGCACAATAGTACTGCCTCCTGGCACTCCTGCCCACCACGGGAAGCAGCCCATCCAGCGAAGTCCAGCCATGGCGCATCCTCTGCCAGCCAATCCCGAGCAAGCTGCTGCAGACGACTGCGGGGCAGAAGGAGTCTCAGATCATCAGACGCCATCGTCACTGGTGGTCTACATGTAAAAAACGATCATCAAGATCCAAGACTGATCAAATCCCCGCATCTCTGAATACACCTCAAACTGCTCTAGTACCCCCCGCACCCCGTCCCCTCAATTATACCCCGCACCCCGTCCCCTCAATTATACCCCGCACCACGTCCTCTCAATTATACTCCGCACCCCGTCCCCTCAATTATACCCCGCACCCCGTCCCCTCAATTATACCCCGCACCCCGTCCCCTCAATTATACCCCGCACCCCGTCCTCTCAATTATACCCCGCACCCCGTCCCCTCAATTATACCCCGCACCCCGTCCTCTCAATTATACCCCGCACCCCGTCCCCTCAATTATACCCCGCACCCCGTCCCCTCAATTATACCCCGCACCCCGTCCCCTCAATTATACCCCGCACCCCGTCCTCTCAATTATACTCCGCACCCCGTCCCCTCAATTATACCCCGCACCCCGTCCCCTCAATTATACCCCGCACCCCGTCCTCTCAATTATACTCCGCACCCCGTCCCCTCAATTATACCCCGCACCCCGTCCCCTCAATTATACCCCGCACCCCGTCCCCTCAATTATACCCCGCACCCCGTCCTCTCAATTATACTCCGCACCCCGTCCCCTCAATTATACTCCGCACCCCGTCCCCTCAATTATACCCCGCACCCCGTCCCCTCAATTATACTCCGCACCCCGTCCCCTCAATTATACTCCGCACCCCGTCCTCTCAATTATACCCCGCACCCCGTCCCCTCAATTATACCCCGCACCCCGTCCTCTCAATTATACCCCGCACCCCGTCCCCTCAATTATACCCCGCACCCCGTCCCCTCAATTATACCCCGCACCCCGTCCCCTCAATTATACCCCGCACCCCGTCCTCTCAATTATACTCCGCACCCCGTCCCCTCAATTATACCCCGCACCCCGTCCCCTCAATTATACCCCGCACCCCGTCCTCTCAATTATACTCCGCACCCCGTCCCCTCAATTATACCCCGCACCCCGTCCCCTCAATTATACCCCGCACCCCGTCCCCTCAATTATACCCCGCACCCCGTCCCCTCAATTATACCCCGCACCCCGTCCTCTCAATTATACCCCGCACCCCGTCCCCTCAATTATACCCCGCACCCCGTCCTCTCAATTATACCCCGCACCCCGTCCCCTCAATTATACCCCGCACCCCGTCCCCTCAATTATACCCCGCACCCCGTCCCCTCAATTATACCCCGCACCCCGTCCTCTCAATTATACTCCGCACCCCGTCCCCTCAATTATACCCCGCACCCCGTCCCCTCAATTATACTCCGCACCCCGTCCCCTCAATTATACTCCGCACCCCGTCCCCTCAATTATACCCCGCACCCCGTCCTCTCAATTATACCCCGCACCCCGTCCCCTCAATTATACCCCGCACCCCGTCCCCTCAATTATACCCCGCACCCCGTCCCCTCAATTATACTCCGCACCCCGTCCCCTCAATTATACCCCGCACCCCGTCCCCTCAATTATACTCCGCACCCCGTCCCCTCAATTATACTCCGCACCCCGTCCCCTCAATTATACCCCGCACCCCGTCCTCTCAATTATACCCCGCACCCCGTCCCCTCAATTATACCCCGCACCCCTTCCCCTCAATTATACCCCGCACCCCGTCCCCTCAATTATACCCCGCACCCCGTCCCCTCAATTATACCCCGCACCCCGTCCCCTCAATTATACCCTGCACCCCGTCCCCTCAATTATACCCCGCACCCCGTCCCCTCAATTATACCCCGCACCCCGTCCCCTCAATTATACTCCGCACCCCGTCCCCTCAATTATACTCCGCACCCCGTCCCCTCAATTATACCCCGCACCCCGTCCCCTCAATTATACTCCGCACCCCGTCCCCTCAATTATACTCCGCACCCCGTCCCCTCAATTATACTCCGCACCCCGTCCCCTCAATTATACTCCGCACAAGGGGCGTAACTAGGAAAGACTGGGCCCCATAGCAAACTTTTGACTGGGGCCCCCCTCCCCTGGGTGTCACACAACCCCCCCTTGTAGATAGTGCCTTTTTTACAGCCCCCTCTGTAGATAACGCCCCGCACGCCGTTACACTCCACGCCCCGCACGCCGCTACACTCCACGCCCCGCACGCCGTTACACTCCACGCCCCGCACGCCGTTACACTCCACGCCCCGCACGCCGTTACACTCCACGCCCCGCACGCCGTTACACTCCACGCCCCGCACGCCGTTACACTCCACGCCCCGCACGCCGTTACACTCCACGCCCCGCACGCCGTTACACTCCACGCCCCGCACGACGTTACACTCCACGCCCCGCACGACGTTACACTCCACGCCCCGCACGACGTTACACTCCACGCCCCGCACGACGTTACACTCCACGCCCCGCACGCCGTTACACTCCACGCCCCGCACGCCGTTACACTCCACGCCCCGCACGCCGTTACACTCCACGCCCCGCACGCCGTTACACTCCACGCCCCGCACGACGTTACACTCCACGCCCCGCACGCCCTTACACTCCACGCCCCGCACGCCCTTACACTCCACGCCCCGCACGCCGTTACACTCCACGCCCCGCACGCCGTTACACTCCACGCCCCGCACGACGTTACACTCCACGCCCCGCACGCCCTTACACTCCACGCCCCGCACGCCCTTACACTCCACGCCCCGCACCGTGCTCGCCCTGATTCCCCCCATGCATTGTCTTACCCTCCTGTTGTGTTTCTTTAGCTGCGGATTTGGAAATCTTCATATTTTTGAGAATGATTTTGTTTCTTATAGGAAAAGACAGACGGAGTTATTTATTAACATTTTACAGGGATCAAAGTTTAGAGGTCATTGATGAATGGGGGTAAACAGGGGGGATGGTGGAGGAGGCTCCATAGGGAATGCATTGAGGGCCTAGTGACTCCAGACAGGAGGGAGTGAAGATCACGAGGGAGCGCCGGAGCCAAAAATTATGTGATGCCGGGACACAAAGTATGTCTGAACGCAGCAGCACTGACCCCCCAATGTACAAACGGAGGGGGCAATAAAAGAAAATGGGGAGCGCCCCTCTGTATATATTACCACACACGCCGCTCCCTGTATATATTACCACACACACTGCCCCCTGTATATATTACCACACACACTGCCCCCTGTGTATATTATCACACACACTGCTCCCTGTATATATTACCACACACACTGCTCCCTGTATATATTACCACACACTGCCCCCTGTAGATATTACCACACACACTGCCCCCTGTATATATTACCACACACGCTGCTCCCTGTATATATTACCACACACACTGCTCCCTGTATATATTACCACACACACACGCTGCTCCCTGTATATATTACCACACACACTGCTCCCTGTATATATTACCACACACTGCTCCCTGTATATATTACCACACACACTGCTCCCTGTATATATTACCACACACACTGCTCCCTGTATATATTACCACACACACTGCTCCCTGTATATATTACCACACACACTGCTCCCTGTATATATTACCACACACTGCTCCCTGTATATATTACCACACACACTGCTCCCTGTATATATTACCACACACACTGCTCCCTGTATATATTACCACACACACTGCCCCCTGTATATATTACCACACACACTGCTCCCTGTATATATTACCACACACGCTGCTCCCTGTATATATTACCACACACACTGCTCCCTGTATATATTACCACACACGCTGCTCCCTGTATATATTACCACACACACTGCTCCCTGTATATATTACCACACACACTGCTCCCTGTATATATTACCACACACACTGCTCCCTGTATATATTACCACACACACTGCACCCTGTATATATTACCACACACACTGCCCCCTGTATATATCACCACACACACTGCCCCCTGTATATATTACCACACACACTGCCCTCTGTATATATTACCACACACGCTGCTCCCTGTATATATTACCACACACGCTGCCCCCTGTATATATTACCACACACACTGCTCCCTGTATATATTACCACACACTGCTCCCTGTATATATTACCACACACACTGCTCCCTGTATATATTACCACACACACTGCTCCCTGTATATATTACCACACACACTGCCCCCTGTATATATTACCACACACACTGCTCCCTGTATATATTACCACACACACTGCCCCCTGTATATATTACCACACACACTGCTCCCTGTATATATTACCACACACACTGCCCCCTGTATATATTACCACACACACTGCCCCCTGTATATATTACCACACACACTGCTCCCTGTATATATTACCACACACACTGCTCCCTGTATATATTACCACACACACTGCTCCCTGTATATATTACCACACACGCTGCCCCCTGTATATATTACCACACACACTGCTCCCTGTATATATTACCACACACACTGCCCCCTGTATATATTACCACACACACTGCTCCCTGTATATATTACCACACACACTGCTCCCTGTATATATTACCACACACACTGCTCCCTGTATATATTACCACACACACTGCTCCCTGTATATATTACCACACACACGCTGCTCCCTGTATATATTACCACACACACTGCTCCCTGTATATATTACCACACACACTGCTCCCTGTATATATTACCACACACACTGCTCCCTGTATATATTACCACACACACTGCTCCCTGTATATATTACCACACACGCTGCTCCCTGTATATATTATCACACACACTGCCCCCTGTATATATTACCACACACACTGCCCCTGTATATATTACCACACACGCTGCTCCCTGTATATATTACCACACACACTGCCCCCTGTATATATTACCACACACACTGCCCCCTGTATACATTACCACACACACTGCTCCCTGTATATATTACCACACACGCTGCCCCCTGTATATATTACCACACACGCTGCCCCCTGTATATATTACCACACACACTGCTCCCTGTATATATTACCACACACACTGCTCCCTGTATATATTACCACACACACTGCTCCCTGTATATATTACCACACACGCTGCCCCCTGTATATATTACCACACACACTGCTCCCTGTATATATTACCACACACACTGCCCCCTGTATATATTACCACACACACTGCTCCCTGTATATATTACCACACACACTGCCCCCTGTATATATTACCACACACGCTGCCCCCTGTATATATTACCACACACACTGCTCCCTGTATATATTACCACACACGCTGCTCCCTGTATATATTACCACACACACTGCTCCCTGTATATATTACCACACACACTGCTCCCTGTATATATTACCACACACTGCTCCCTGTATATATTACCACACACACTGCTCCCTGTATATATTACCACACACACTGCTCCCTGTATATATTACCACACACGCTGCTCCCTGTATATATTACCACACACTGCCCCCTGTATATATTACCACACACACTGCTCCCTGTATATATTACCACACACACTGCTCCCTGTATATATTACCACACACGCTGCTCCCTGTATATATTATCACACACACTGCCCCCTGTATATATTACCACACACACTGCTCCCTGTATATATTACCACACACACTGCTCCCTGTATATATTACCACACACACTGCTCCCTGTATATATTACCACACACACTGCTCCCTGTATATATTACCACACACACTGCCCCCTGTATATATTACCACACACACTGCTCCCTGTATATATTACCACACACACTGCTCCCTGTATATATTACCACACACACTGCCCCCTGTATATATTACCACACACACTGCTCCCTGTATATATTACCACACACACTGCCCCTGTATATATTACCACACACACTGCTCCCTGTATATATTACCACACACTGCCCCCTGTATATATTACCACACACACTGCCCCCTGTATATATTACCACACACACACGCTGCTCCCTGTATATATTACCACACACACTGCCCCCTGTATATATTACCACACACACTGCCCCCTGTATATATTACCACACACACTGCCCCCTGTATATATTACCACACACACTGCTCCCTGTATATATTACCACACACACTGCTCCCTGTATATATTACCACACACACTGCCCCCTGTATATATTACCACACACGCTGCTCCCTGTATATATTACCACACACGCTGCTCCCTGTATATATTACCACACACACTGCCCCCTGTATATATTACCACACACACTGCCCCCTGTATATATTACCACACACACTGCCCCTGTATATATTACCACACACACTGCCCCTGTATATATTACCACACACACTGCTCCCTGTATATATTACCACACACACTGCCCCCTGTATATATTACCACACACACTGCTCCCTGTATATATTACCACACACACTGCCCCCTGTATATATTACCACACACACTGCCCCCTGTATATATTACCACACACGCTGCTCCCTGTATATATTACCACACACGCTGCCCCCTGTATATATTACCACACACACTGCCCCCTGTATATATTACCACACACACTGCTCCCTGTATATATTACCCCACACACTGCTCCCTGTATATATTACCACACACACTGCCCCCTGTATATATTACCACACACACTGCCCCCTGTATATATTACCACACACACTGCCCCCTGTATATATTACCACACACACTGCTCCCTGTATATATTACCACACACTGCCCCCTGTATATATTACCACACACACTGCTCCCTGTAGATATTACCACACACACTGCTCCCTGTATATATTACCACACACACTGCTCCCTGTATATATTACCACACACACTGCCCCCTGTATATATTACCACACACACTGCCCCCTGTATATATTACCACACACACTGCCCCCTGTATATATTACCACACACGCTGCTCCCTGTATATATTACCACACACACTGCTCCCTGTATATATTACCACACACACTGCTCCCTGTATATATTACCACACACGCTGCCCCCTGTATATATTACCACACACACTGCTCCCTGTATATATTACCACACACACTGCCCCCTGTATATATTACCACACACACTGCTCCCTGTATATATTACCACACACACTGCCCCCTGTATATATTACCACACACTGCTCCCTGTATATATTACCACACACACTGCCCCCTTTATATATTACCACACACGCTGCCCCCTGTATATATTACCACACACGCTGCTCCCTGTATATATTACCACACACGCTGCTCCCTGTATATATTACCACACACGCTGCTCCCTGTATATATTACCACACACACTGCTCCCTGTATATATTACCACACTCACTGCCCCCTGTATATATTACCACACACGCTGCTCCCTGTATATATTACCACACACGCTGCTCCCTGTATATATTACCACACACACTGCTCCCTGTATATATTACCACACACGCTGCACCCTGTATATATTACCACACACACTGCCCCCTGTATATATTACCACACACGCTGCTCCCTGTATATATTACCACACACGCTGCTCCCTGTATATATTACCACACACGCTGCCCCCTGTATATATTACCACACACACTGCTCCCTGTATATATTACCACACACACTGCTCCCTGTATATATTACCACACACGCTGCACCCTGTATATATTACCACACACACTGCTCCCTGTATATATTACCACACACACTGCTCCTGTATATATTACCACACACACTGCCCCCTGTATATATTACCACACACACTGCTCCCTGTAGATATTACCACACACGCTGCCCCCTGTATATATTACCACACACACTGCCCCCTGTATATATTACCACACACACTGCCCCCTGTATATATTACCACACACACTGCTCCCTGTATATATTACCACACACACTGCTCCTGTATATATTACCACACACACTGCTCCCTGTATATATTACCACACACACTGCTCCCTGTATATATTACCACACACACTGCTCCCTGTATATATTACCACACACACTGCTCCCTGTATATATTACCACACACACCGCTCCCTGTATATATTACCACACACACTGCCCCCTGTATATATTACCACACACTGCTCCCTGTATATATTACCACACACACTGCCCCCTGTATATATTACCACACACACTGCCCCCTGTATATATTACCACACACACTGCCCCCTGTATATATTACCACACACTGCTCCCTGTATATATTACCACACACACTGCCCCCTGTATATATTACCACACACACTGCTCCCTGTATATATTACCACACACACTGCTCCCTGTATATATTACCACACACACTGCTCCCTGTATATATTACCACACACACTGCTCCCTGTATATATTACCACACACACACTGCTCCCTGTATATATTACCACACACGCTGCTCCCTGTATATATTACCACACACACTGCCCCCTGTATATATTACCACACACTGCTCCCTGTATATATTACCACACACACTGCTCCCTGTATATATTACCACACACACTGCTCCCTGTATATATTACCACACACACTGCCCCCTGTATATATTACCACACACGCTGCTCCCTGTATATATTACCACACACACTGCTCCCTGTATATATTACCACACACGCTGCCCCCTGTATATATTACCACACACTGCTCCCTGTATATATTACCACACACACTGCTCCCTGTATATATTACCACACACGCTGCACCCTGTATATATTACCACACACGCTGCTCCCTGTATATATTACCACACACACTGCTCCCTGTATATATTACCACACACACTGCTCCCTGTATATATTACCACACACGCTGCTCCCTGTATATATTACCACACACACTGCTCCCTGTATATATTACCACACACACTGCTCCCTGTATATATTACCACACACACTGCTCCCTGTATATATTACCACACACGCTGCTCCCTGTATATATTACCACACACACTGCCCCCTGTATATATTACCACACACGCTGCCCCCTGTATATATTACCACACACGCTGCCCCCTGTATATATTACCACACACACTGCTCCCTGTATATATTACCACACACACTGCCCCCTGTATATATTACCACACACGCTGCCCCCTGTATATATTACCACACACACTGCCCCCTGTATATATTACCACACACGCTGCTCCCTGTATATATTACCACACACACTGCCCCCTGTATATATTACCACACACACTGCTCCCTGTATATATTACCACACACACTGCTCCCTGTATATATTACCACACACACTGCCCCCTGTATATATTACCACACACACTGCTCCCTGTATATATTACCACACACACTGCTCCCTGTATATATTACCACACACACTGCCCCCTGTATATATTACCACACACACTGCCCCCTGTGTATATTACCACACACACTGCTCCCTGTATATATTACCACACACACTGCTCCCTGTATATATTACCACACACACTGCTCCCTGTATATATTACCACACACACTGCTCCCTGTATATATTACCACACACACTGCTCCCTGTATATATTACCACACACGCTGCCCCCTGTATATATTACCACACACACTGCCCCCTGTGTATATTACCACACACACTGCTCCCTGTATATATTACCACACACACTGCTCCCTGTATATATTACCACACACACTGCCCCCTGTATATATTACCACACACACTGCCCCCTGTGTATATTACCACACACACTGCTCCCTGTATATATTACCACACACACTGCTCCCTGTATATATTACCACACACACTGCTCCCTGTATATATTACCACACACACTGCTCCCTGTATATATTACCACACACACTGCTCCCTGTATATATTACCACACACACTGCTCCCTGTATATATTACCACACACACTGCTCCCTGTATATATTACCACACACACTGCTCCCTGTATATATTACCACACACGCTGCCCCCTGTATATATTACCACACACACTGCTCCCTGTATATATTACCACACACACTGCTCCCTGTATATATTACCACACACACTGCTCCCTGTATATATTACCACACACACTGCTCCCTGTATATATTACCACACACACTGCTCCCTGTATATATTACCACACACACTGCTCCCTGTATATATTACCACACACGCTGCTCCCTGTATATATTACCACACACTGCTCCCTGTATATATTACCACACACACTGCCCCATGTATATATTACCACACACACTGCCCCCTGTATATATTACCACACACACTGCCCCCTGTATATATTACCACACACACTGCCCCCTGTATATATTACCACACACACTGCCCCCTGTATATATTACCACACACACACGCTGCTCCCTGTATATATTACCACACACACTGCTCCCTGTATATATTACCACACACTGCTCCCTGTATATATTACCACACACACTGCTCCCTGTATATATTACCACACACACTGCTCCCTGTATATATTACCACACACGCTGCCCCCTGTATATATTACCACACACACTGCCCCCTGTATATATTACCACACACACTGCTCCCTGTATATATTACCACACACACTGCTCCCTGTATATATTACCACACACACTGCTCCCTGTATATATTACCACACACACTGCTCCCTGTATATATTACCACACACACTGCTCCCTGTACATATTACCACACACACTGATCCCTGTATATATTACCACACACACTGCTCCCTGTATATATTACCACACACACTGCTCCCTGTATATATTACCACACACACTGCTCCCTGTATATATTACCACACACACTGCTCCCTGTATATATTACCACACACACTGCTCCCTGTATATATTACCACACACGCTGCTCCCTGTATATATTACCACACACGCTGCCCCCTGTATATATTACCACACACGCTGCCCCCTGTATATATTACCACACACGCTGCACCCTGTATATATTACCACACACACTGCTCCCTGTATATATTACCACACACGCTGCTCCCTGTATATATTACCACACACACTGCTCCCTGTATATATTACCACACACACTGCTCCCTGTATATATTACCACACACACTGCCCCCTGTATATATTACCACACACGCTGCACCCTGTATATATTACCACACACACTGCCCCCTGTATATATTACCACACACACTGCCCCCTGTATATATTACCACACACGCTGCCCCCTGTATATATTACCACACACACTGCCCCCTGTATATATTACCACACACGCTGCTCCCTGTATATATTACCACACACACTGCCCCCTGTATATATTACCACACACACTGCTCCCTGTATATATTACCACACACGCTGCTCCCTGTATATATTACCACACACACTGCCCCTGTATATATTACCACACACGCTGCTCCCTGTATATATTACCACACACACTGCCCCCTGTATATATTACCACACACGCTGCTCCCTGTATATATTACCACACACACTGCCCCCTGTATATATTACCACACACGCTGCTCCCTGTATATATTACCACACACGCTGCTCCCTGTATATATTACCACACACACTGCTCCCTGTATATATTACCACACACACTGCTCCCTGTATATATTACCACACACACTGCCCCCTGTATATATTACCACACACGCTGCTCCCTGTATATATTACCACACACACTGCTCCCTGTATATATTACCACACACACTGCTCCCTGTATATATTACCACACACACTGCTCCCTGTATATATTACCACACACACTGCTCCCTGTATATATTACCACACACACTGCTCCCTGTATATATTACCACACACACTGCACCCTGTATATATTACCACACACTGCTCCCTGTATATATTACCACACACACTGCCCCCTGTATATATTACCACACACACTGCTCCCTGTATATATTACCACACACACTGCCCCCTGTATATATTACCACACACACTGCACCCTGTATATATTACCACACACACTGCTCCCTGTATATATTACCACACACGCTGCTCCCTGTATATATTACCACACACGCTGCCCCCTGTATATATTACCACACACGCTGCCCCCTGTATATATTACCACACACACTGCCCCCTGTATATATTACCACACACACTGCTCCCTGTATATATTACCACACACGCTGCTCCCTGTATATATTACCACACACGCTGCACCCTGTATATATTACCACACACACTGCCCCCTGTATATATTACCACACACACTGCCCTCTGTAGATATTACCACACACACTGCTCCCTGTATATATTACCACACACGCTGCACCCTGTACATATTACCACACACACACTGCCCCCTGTATATATTACCACACACACTGCTCCCTGTATATATTACCACACACACTGCCCCCTGTATATATTACCACACACACTGCTCCCTGTATATATTACCACACACACTGCTCCCTGTATATATTACCACACACGCTGCTCCCTGTATATATTACCACACACACTGATCCCTGTATATATTACCACACACACTGCTCCCTGTATATATTACCACACACTGCTCCCTGTATATATTACCACACACACTGCTCCCTGTATATATTACCACACACACTGCTCCCTGTATATATTACCACACACACTGCTCCCTGTATATATTACCACACACACTGCTCCCTGTACATATTACCACACACACTGATCCCTGTATATATTACCACACACACTGCTCCCTGTATATATTACCACACACACTGCCCCCTGTATATATTACCACACACGCTGCCCCCTGTATATATTACCACACACACTGCTCCCTGTATATATTACCACACACACTGCTCCCTGTATATATTACCACACACACTACTCCCTGTATATATTACCACACACACTGCTCCCTGTATATATTACCACACACACTGCTCCCTGTATATATTACCACACACACTGCCCCCTGTAGATATTACCACACGCTGCCCCCTGTATATATTACCACACACGCTGCCCCCTGTATATATTACCACACACACTGCCCCCTGTATATATTACCACACACGCTGCCCCCTGTATATATTACCACACACACTGCTCCCTGTATATATTACCACACACGCTGCTCCCTGTATATATTACCACACACACTGCTCCCTGTATATATTACCACACACTGCTCCCTGTATATATTACCACACACTGCCCCCTGTATATATTACCACACACACACTGCTCCCTGTATATATTACCACACACACTGATCCCTGTATATATTACCACACACACTGCTCCCTGTATATATTACCACACACGCTGCTCCCTGTATATATTACCACACACGCTGCCCCCTGTATATATTACCACACACACTGCCCCCTGTATATATTACCACACACACTGCTCCCTGTATATATTACCACACACACTGCTCCCTGTATATATTACCACACACGCTGCCCCCTGTATATATTACCACACACGCTGCCCCCTGTATATATTACCACACACACTGCCCCCTGTATATATTACCACACACGCTGCCCCCTGTATATATTACCACACACTGCTCCCTGTATATATTACCACACACACTGCCCCCTGTATATATTACCACACACACTGCCCCCTGTATATATTACCACACACACTGCCCCCTGTATATATTACCACACACGCTGCTCCCTGTATATATTACCACACACGCTGCCCCCTGTATATATTACCACACACACTGCTCCCTGTATATATTACCACACACGCTGCCCCCTGTATATATTACCACACACACTGCTCCCTGTATATATTACCACACACACTGCTCCCTGTATATATTACCACACACACTGCTCCCTGTATATATTACCACACACACTGCTCCCTGTATATATTACCACACACCGCCCCCTGTATATATTACCACACACACTGCTCCCTGTATATATTACCACACACTGCTCCCTGTATATATTACCACACACACTGCCCCCTGTATATATTAGCACACACGCTGCTCCCTGTATATATTACCACACACGCTGCTCCCTGTATATATTACCACACACACTGCCCCCTTTATATATTACCACACACACTGCTCCCTGTATATATTACCACACACACTGCCCCCTGTATATATTACCACACACACTGCCCCCTGTATATATTACCACACACACTGCTCCCTGTATATATTACCACACACACACACACTGCCCCCTGTATATATTACCACACACACTGCTCCCTGTATATATTACCACACACACTGCCCCCTGTATATATTACCACACACACTGCCCCCTGTATATATTACCACACACACTGCTCCCTGTATATATTACCACACACACACACACTGCCCCCTGTATATATTACCACACACACTGCTCCCTGTATATATTACCACACACACTGCCCCCTGTATATATTACCACACACACTGCTCCCTGTATATATTACCACACACACTGCCCCCTGTATATATTACCACACGCTGCCCCCTGTATATATTACCACACACACTGCTCCCTGTATATATTACCACACACGCTGCTCCCTGTATATATTACCACACACTGCTCCCTGTATATATTACCACACACTGCCCCCTGTATATATTACCACACACACACTGCTCCCTGTATATATTACCACACACACTGATCCCTGTATATATTACCACACACACACTGCCCCCTGTATATATTACCACACACACTGCTCCCTGTATATATTACCACACACTGCCCCCTGTATATATTACCACACACACACTGCTCCCTGTATATATTACCACACACACTGATCCCTGTATATATTACCACACACACACTGCCCCCTGTATATATTACCACACACGCTGCTCCCTGTATATATTACCACACACGCTGCCCCCTGTATATATTACCACACACACTGCCCCCTGTATATATTACCACACACACTGCCCCCTGTATATATTACCACACACACTGCCCCCTGTATATATTACCACACACACTGCCCCCTATATATATTACCACACACACTGCTCCCTGTATATATTACCACACACGCTGCCCCCTGTATATATTACCACACACACTGCTCCCTGTATATATTACCACACACGCTGCCCCCTGTATATATTACCACACACGCTGCCCCCTGTATATATTACCACACACACTGCCCCCTGTATATATTACCACACACGCTGCCCCCTGTATATATTACCACACACACTGCCCCCTGTATATATTACCACACACGCTGCTCCCTGTATATATTACCACACACTGCTCCCTGTATATATTACCACACACACTGCCCCCTGTATATATTACCACACACACTGCCCCCTGTATATATTACCACACACACTGCTCCCTGTATATATTACCACACACGCTGCCCCCTGTATATATTACCACACACACGCTGCTCCCTGTATATATTACCACACACACTGCCCCCTGTATATATTACCACACACACTGCCCCCTGTATATATTACCACACACACTGCTCCCTGTAGATATTACCACACACACTGCTCCCTGTATATATTACCACACACACTGCTCCCTGTATATATTACCACACACACTGCTCCCTGTATATATTACCACACACACTGCCCCCTGTATATAATACCACACACACTGCCCCCTGTATATATTACCACACACACTGCCCCCTGTATATATTACCACACACGCTGCTCCCTGTATATATTACCACACACACTGCTCCCTGTATATATTACCACACACACTGCTCCCTGTATATATTACCACACACACTGCCCCCTGTATATATTACCACACACACTGCCCCCTGTATATATTACCACACACACTGCCCCCTGTATATATTACCACACACACTGCTCCCTGTATATATTACCACACACTGCCCCCTGTATATATTACCACACACACTGCCCCCTGTATATATTACCACACACACTGCTCCCTGTATATATTACCACACACACTGCCCCCTGTATATATTACCACACACACTGCTCCCTGTATATATTACCACACACTGCCCCCTGTATATATTACCACACACACTGCCCCCTGTATATATTACCACACACGCTGCTCCCTGTATATATTACCACACACACTGCCCCCTGTATATATTACCACACACTGCCCCCTGTATATATTACCACACACACTGCCCCCTGTATATATTACCACACACACTGCCCCCTGTATATATTACCACACGCTGCCCCCTGTATATATTACCACACACACTGCTCCCTGTATATATTACCACACACACTGCCCCCTGTATATATTACCACACACACTGCCCCCTGTATATATTACCACACACACTGCTCCCTGTATATATTACCACACACACTGCTCCCTGTATATATTACCACACACTGCCCCCTGTATATATTACCACACACACACTGCTCCCTGTATATATTACCACACACACTGATCCCTGTATATATTACCACACACACTGCTCCCTGTATATATTACCACACACACTGCTCCCTGTATATATTACCACACACGCTGCACCCTGTACATATTACCACACACACTGCTCCCTGTATATATTACCACACACACTGCTCCCTGTATATATTACCACACACACTGCCCCCTGTATATATTACCACACACGCTGCCCCCTGTATATATTACCACACACACTGATCCCTGTATATATTACCACACACACTGCTCCCTGTATATATTACCACACACACTGCCCCCTGTATATATTACCACACACACTGCCCCCTGTATATATTACCACACACACTGCCCCCTGTATATATTACCACACACGCTGCCCCCTGTATATATTACCACACACGCTGCCCCCTGTATATATTACCACACACACTGCCCCCTGTATATATTACCACACACACTGCCCCCTGTATATATTACCACACACACTGCTACCTGTATATATTACCACACACACTGCCCCCTGTATATATTACCACACACACTGCTCCCTGTATATATTACCACACACACTGCTCCCTGTATATATTACCACACACGCTGCTCCCTGTATATATTACCACACACACTGCCCCCTGTATATATTACCACACACTGCCCCCTGTATATATTACCACACACTGCCCCCTGTATATATTACCACACACGCTGCCCCCTGTATATATTACCACACACGCTGCTCCCTGTATATATTACGAAACACGCTGCTCCCTGTATATATTACCACACACACTGCTCCCTGTATATATTACCACACACACTGCCCCCTGTATATATTACCACACACACTGCTCCCTGTATATATTACCACACACACTGCTCCCTGTATATATTACCACACACACTGCTCCCTGTATATATTACCACACACACTGCCCCCTGTATATATTACCACACACACTGCTCCCTGTATATATTACCACACACACTGCTCCCTGTATATATTACCACACACACTGCCCCCTGTATATATTACCACACACACTGCTCCCTGTATATATTACCACACACACTGCTCCCTGTATATATTACCACACACACTGCTCCCTGTATATATTACCACACACACTGCTCCCTGTATATATTACCACACACGCTGCTCCCTGTATATATTACCACACACGCTGCTCCCTGTATATATTACGAAACACGCTGCTCCCTGTATATATTACCACACACACTGCTCCCTGTATATATTACCACACACACTGCCCCCTGTATATATTACCACACACGCTGCTCCCTGTATATATTACCACACACACTGCTCCCTGTATATATTACCACACACACTGCCCCCTGTATATATTACCACACACACTGCCCCCTGTATATATTACCACACACACTGCTCCCTGTATATATTACCACACACGCTGCTCCCTGTATATATTACCACACACACTGCTCCCTGTATATATTACCACACACACTGCTCCTGTATATATTACCACACACACTGCTCCCTGTATATATTACCACACACGCTGCCCCCTGTATATATTACCACACACACTGCTCCCTGTATATATTACCACACACACTGCCCCCTGTATATATTACCACACACACTGCCCCCTGTATATATTACCACACACACTGCTCCCTGTATATATTACCACACACG
The DNA here is from genome assembly GCF_050947455.1 of Rhinoderma darwinii. NCBI lineage: Eukaryota > Metazoa > Chordata > Amphibia > Anura > Rhinodermatidae > Rhinoderma > Rhinoderma darwinii. The sequence continues at coordinate 29,343 of NW_027464074.1, forward strand.
CTGCTCCCTGTATATATTACCACACACACTGCTCCCTGTATATATTACCACACACACTGCCCCCTGTATATATTACCACACACACTGCCCCCTGTATATATTACCACACACACTGCTCCCTGTATATATTACCACACACACTGCTCCCTGTATATATTACCACACACACTGCCCCCTGTATATATTACCTCACACACTGCCCCCTGTATATATTACCACACACACTGCTCCCTGTATATATTACCACACACACTGCTCCCTGTAGATATTACCACACACACTGCCCCCTGTATATATTACCACACACACACACTGCTCCCTGTATATATTACCACACACAATGCCCCCTGTATATATTACCTCACACACTGCCCCCTGTATATATTACCTCACACACTGCCCCCTGTATATATTACCACACACACTGCTCCCTGTAGATATTACCACACACACTGCCCCCTGTATATATTACCACACACACACACTGCTCCCTGTATATATTACCACACACAATGCCCCCTGTATATATTACCTCACACACTGCCCCCTGTATATATTACCTCACACACTGCCCCCTGTATATATTACCACACACGCTGCCCCTGTATATATTACCACACACACTGCTCCCTGTATATATTACCACACACACTGCTCCCTGTATATATTACCACACAAGCTGCCCCCTGTATATATTACCACACAAGCTGCCCCCTGTATATATTACCACACACGCTGCTCCCTGTATATATTACCACACACACTGCTCCCTGTATATATTACCACACACACTGCTCCCTGTATATATTACCACACACACTGCCCCCTGTATATATTACCACACACACTGCTCCCTGTATATATTACCACACACACTGCTCCCTGTATATATTACCGCACACACTGCCCCCTGTATATATTACCACACACACTGCCCCCTGTATATATTACCACACACGCTGCCCCCTGTATATATTACCACACACACTGCTCCCTGTATATATTACCACACACGCTGCACCCTGTATATATTACCACACACACTGCTCCCTGTATATATTACCACACACACTGCTCCCTGTATATATTACCACACACACTGCCCCCTGTATATATTACCACACACGCTGCCCCCTGTATATATTACCACACACACTGCTCCCTGTATATATTACCACACACGCTGCACCCTGTATATATTACCACACACGCTGCTCCCTGTATATATTACCACACACACTGCTCCCTGTATATATTACCACACACGCTGCACCCTGTATATATTACCACACACACTGCTCCCTGTATATATTACCACACACACTGCCCCCTGTATATATTACCACACACACTGCTCCCTGTATATATTACCACACACACTGCTCCCTGTATATATTACCACACACACTGCTCCCTTTATATATTACCACACACACTGCCCCCTGTATATATTACCACACACACTGCTCCCTGTATATATTACCACACACACTGCTCCCTGTATATATTACCACACACACTGCCCCCTGTATATATTACCACACACACTGCTCCCTGTATATATTACCACACACACTGCCCCCTGTATATATTACCACACACACTGCTCCCTGTATATATTACCACACACACTGCCCCCTGTATATATTACCACACACACTGCCCCCTGTATATATTACCACACACACTGCTCCCTGTATATATTACCACACACACTGCCCCCTGTATATATTACCACACACACTGCTCCCTGTATATATTACCACACACGCTGCTCCATGTATATATTACCACACACACTGCCCCCTGTATATATTACCACACACTGCCCCCTGTATATATTACCACACACACTGCTCCCTGTATATATTACCACACACGCTGCTCCCTGTATATATTACCACACACACTGCTCCCTGTATATATTACCACACACACTGCTCCCTGTATATATTACCACACACACTGCTCCCTGTATATATTACCACACACACTGCCCCCTGTATATATTACCACACACACTGCCCCCTGTATATATTACCACACACGCTGCCCCCTGTATATATTACCACACACTGCTCCCTGTATATATTACCACACACACTGCTCCCTGTAGATATTACCACACACACTGCTCCCTGTATATATTACCACACACACTGCTCCCTGTATATATTACCACACACGCTGCTCCCTGTATATATTACCACACACACTGCCCCCTGTATATATTACCACACACACTGCCCCCCTGTATATATTACCACACACACTGCTCCCTGTATATATTACCACACACACTGCTCCCTGTATATATTACCACACACACTGCCCCCTGTATATATTACCACACACGCTGCCCCCTGTATATATTACCACACACACTGCTCCCTGTATATATTACCACACACACTGCCCCCTGTATATATTACCACACACACTGCCCCCTGTATATATTACCACACACACTGCCCCCTGTATATATTACCACACACACTGCCCCCTGTATATATTACCACACACACTGCCCCCTGTAGATATTACCACACACGCTGCTCCCTGTATATATTACCTCACACACTGCTCCCTGTATATATTACCACACACGCTGCTCCCTGTATATATTACCACACACACTGCTCCATGTATATATTACCACACACGCTGCTCCCTGTATATATTACCACACACACTGCCCCCTGTATATATTACCACACACACTGCCCCCTGTATATATTACCACACACACTGCCCCCTGTATATATTACCACACACACTGCCCCCTGTATATATTACCACACACGCTGCTCCCTGTATATATTACCACACACGCTGCTCCCTGTATATATTACCACACACTGCCCCCTGTATATATTACCACACACGCTGCTCCCTGTATATATTACCACACACACTGCCCCCTGTATATATCACCACACACACAGCTCCCTGTATATATTACCACACACGCTGCTCCCTGTATATATTACCACACACACTGCCCCTGTATATATTACCACACACGCTGCTCCCTGTATATATTACCACACACGCTGCTCCCTGTATATATTACCACACACACTGCTCCCTGTATATATTACCACACACACTGCTCCCTGTATATATTACCACACACGCTGCTCCCTGTATATATTACCACACACGCTGCACCCTGTATATATTACCACACACTGCTCCCTGTAGACAGAATCTAAGGCTAATCTAAGGTGTTCGCCAGATCCGACCGCAATGTGGGATGGACTTTGCTGCTTAGAACCCAGGTTGTCTTACCAGAGTGTAGTTTTGGAAAATAGGTGCAATGCAGGGAAACCTGAGCTGGACATCAAACAGCCAGAAGGTTTACTGAAAGTCCAGAAATGTAGAGGTAATCAGACAAGCCACGGTCAAAACCAGTCGGGAACAGATAATCAGAATCGGTAGGCAGAGGGTTAACGAGAGACAAGCCGAGGTCAGTATACACGAGGTTCAGAAATACAGGCGCAGTCAGGAGCTTGATCAGAAACCAGGAGATAGGAAGATTCCCAAGCAAAGACAGGTGGGAAGAGACCGGTATAAATACAACCCCACAGCTGATTGGCAGAAGGACAGAGAACAGAGATAGGCTTAACGCAAAAGAAGAACCGCCCAGAAGCTAGACAGGTTGTCATAGCAACCTTAAGGGAACAGGTGTTTACCTAACAGATAGTGCCACACACTGTCCACTTCCTGTAGATAGCGCCCCTAGGGCACCCTCTAGGAGTGAAATCCCCAGCCAGAGCACTGCCGACGCTCTGGCCGGGGATTCGTCTCTTGGAGGAGCCCCTGACGTCACTGTCCATATATGAATATTGACGTCAGGGGCTTCTCCAGGACTAGAAACTCCAGCCATAGTGTAGGTGCCGCCCTCTACCTTCCCTCCTAGTTGCACCCGGGGCACATGCCCTGCCTGTTCCCCTCTAGCTAAACCACTGTTCACACATATCGGATATCAGGAGATTATATCAGGTCTAATCTCATGATGTGTTACGTTCAGTATCGGTGTCAGTGACTGCGCAGTGGGTGGATCTCATGATGTGTTATGTTCAGTATCGGTGTCGGTGACTGTGTAGTGGGTGGATCTCATGATGTGTTATGTTCAGTATCGGTGTCAGTGACTGCGCAGTGGGTGGATCTCATGATGTGTTACGTTCAGTATCGGTGTCGGTGACTGCGTAGTGGGCGGATCTCATGATGTGTTATGTTCAGTATCGGTGTCAGTGACTGTGTACTGTGAGGATCTCATGATGTGTTACGTTCAGTATCGGTGTCGGTGACTGTGTAGTGGGTGGATCTCATGATGTGTTATGTTCAGTATCGGTGTCGGTGACTGTACAGTGGGCGGATCTCATGATGTGTTACGTTCAGTATCGGTGTCGGTGACTGCGCAGTGGGCGGATCTCATGATGTGTTACGTTCAGTATCGGTGTCGGTGACTGTGTAGTGGGCGGATCTCATGATGTGTTATGTTCAGTATCGGTGTCGGTGACTGCGCAGTGGGTGGATCTCATGATGTGTTACGTTCAGTATCGGTGTCGGTGACTGTACAGTGGGTGGAGCTCATGATGTGTTACGTTCAGTATCGGTGTCGGTGACTGCGCAGTGGGTGGATCTCATGATGTGTTACGTTCAGTATCGGTGTCGGTGACTGCGCAGTGGGCGGATCTCATGATGTGTTACGTTCAGTATCGGTGTCGGTGACTGTGCAGTGGGCGGATCTCATGATGTGTTACGTTCAGTATCGGTGTCGGTGACTGTGTAGTGGGTGGATCTCATGATGTGTTACGTTCAGTATCGGTGTCGGTGACTGCGCAGTGGGCGGATCTCATGATGTGTTACGTTCAGTATCGGTGTCGGTGACTGTGCAGTGGGTGGATCTCATGATGTGTTACGTTCAGTATCGGTGTCGGTGACTGCGCAGTGGGTGGATCTCATGATGTGTTATGTTCAGTATCGGTGTCAGTGACTGCGCAGTGTGAGGATCTCATGATGTGTTATGTTCAGTATCGGTGTCGGTGACTGTGCAGTGGGCGGATCTCATGATGTGTTATGTTCAGTATCGGTGTCGGTGACTGTGCAGTGGGCGGATCTCATGATGTGTTATGTTCAGTATCGGTGTCGGTGACTGCGCAGTGGGCGGATCTCATGATGTGTTATGTTCAGTATCGGTGTCGGTGACTGTGTAGTGGGAGGATCTCATGATGTGTTATGTTCAGTATCGGTGTCGGTGACTGTGTAGTGGGAGGATCTCATGATGTGTTATGTTCAGTATCGGTGTCGGTGACTGCGTAGTGGGTGGATCTCATGATGTGTTATGTTCAGTATCGGTGTCGGTGACTGCGCAGTGGGTGGATCTCATGATGTGTTACGTTCAGTATCGGTGTCGGTGACTGTGCAGTGGGTGGATCTCATGATGTGTTATGTTCAGTATCGGTGTCGGTGACTGCGCAGTGGGTGGATCTCATGATGTGTTACGTTCAGTATCGGTGTCGGTGACTGTGCAGTGGGAGGATCTCATGATGTGTTACGTTCAGTATCGGTGTCGGTGACTGCGCAGTGGGTGGATCTCATGATGTGTTACGTTCAGTATCGGTGTCGGTGACTGTGCAGTGGGTGGATCTCATGATGTGTTACGTTCAGTATCGGTGTCGGTGACTGTGTAGTGGGCGGATCTCATGATGTGTTATGTTCAGTATCGGTGTCGGTGACTGCGCAGTGGGCGGATCTCATGATGTGTTACGTTCAGTATCGGTGTCGGTGACTGTGCAGTGGGCGGATCTCATGATGTGTTATGATCAGTATCGGTGTCGGTGACTGTGCAGTGGGAGGATCTCATGATGTGTTATGATCAGTATCGGTGTCGGTGACTGCGCAGTGGGAGGATCTCATGATGTGTTACGTTCAGTATCGGTGACTGCGCAGTGGGTGGATCTCATGATGTGTTACGTTCAGTATCGGTGTCGGTGACTGCGCAGTGGGTGGATCTCATGATGTGTTACGTTCAGTATCGGTGTCGGTGACTGCGCAGTGGGTGGATCTCATGATGTGTTATGTTCAGTATCGGTGTCGGTGACTGCGCAGTGGGAGGATCTCATGATGTGTTACGTTCAGTATCGGTGTCGGTGACTGTGTAGTGGGCGGATCTCATGATGTGTTATGTTCAGTATCGGTGTCAGTGACTGTGTAGTGGGTGGATCTCATGATGTGTTACGTTCAGTATCGGTGTCGGTGACTGTGCAGTGGGCGGATCTCATGATGTGTTATGTTCAGTATCGGTGTCGGTGACTGCGCAGTGGGTGGATCTCATGATGTGTTATGTTCAGTATCGGTGTCAGTGACTGCGCAGTGGGCGGAGCTCATGATGTGTTACGTTCAGTATCGGTGTCGGTGACTGCGCAGTGGGCGGATCTCATGATGTGTTACGTTCAGTATCGGTGTCGGTGACTGTGTAGTGGGCGGATCTCATGATGTGTTATGTTCAGTATCGGTGTCGGTGACTGCGCAGTGGGCGGATCTCATGATGTGTTACGTTCAGTATCGGTGTCGGTGACTGTGCAGTGGGCGGATCTCATGATGTGTTATGATCAGTATCGGTGTCGGTGACTGTGCAGTGGGAGGATCTCATGATGTGTTATGATCAGTATCGGTGTCGGTGACTGCGCAGTGGGAGGATCTCATGATGTGTTACGTTCAGTATCGGTGACTGCGCAGTGGGTGGATCTCATGATGTGTTACGTTCAGTATCGGTGTCGGTGACTGCGCAGTGGGTGGATCTCATGATGTGTTACGTTCAGTATCGGTGTCAGTGACTGCGGAGTGGGAGGATCTCATGATGTGTTACGTTCAGTATCGGTGTCAGTGACTGCGCAGTGGGTGGATCTCATGATGTGTTATGTTCAGTATCGGTGTCGGTGACTGCGCAGTGGGTGGATCTCATGATGTGTTATGTTCAGTATCGGTGTCAGTGACTGTGCAGTGGGCGGAGCTCATTATGTGTTATGATCAGTATCGGTGTCGGTGACTGTGTAGTGGGTGGATCTCATGATGTGTTACGTTCAGTATCGGTGTCGGTGACTGTGTAGTGGGTGGATCTCATGATGTGTTACGTTCAGTATCGGTGTCGGTGACTGCGTAGTGGGGGGATCTCATGATGTGTTACGTTCAGTATCGGTGTCGGTGACTGCGCAGTGGGCGGATCTCATGATGTGTTACGTTCAGTATCGGTGTCGGTGACTGCGCAGTGGGTGGATCTCATGATGTGTTACGTTCAGTATCGGTGTCGGTGACTGCGCAGTGGGCGGATCTCATGATGTGTTACGTTCAGTATCGGTGTCGGTGACTGTGTAGTGGGCGGATCTCATGATGTGTTGTGTTCAGTGACTGCGCAGTGGGCGGAGCTCATGTTCGGTGACAGCGCAGTGGGCGGAGCTCATGTTCGGTGACGGCGCCCTGGGCGGAGCTCATGATGTGCTGTGTTCGGTGACTGCGCAGTGGGCGGAGCTCATGTTGTGTTGTGCTCGGTGACTGAGCAGTGGGCGGAGCTCATGATGTGTTGTGTTTGGTGACAGCGCAGTGGGCGGAGCTCATGTTCGGTGACTGCGCAGTGGGCGGAGCTCATGTTCGGTGACTGCGCAGTGGGCGGAGCGCATGTTCGGTGACTGCGCAGTGGGCGGAGCTCATGTTCGGTGACTGCGCAGTGGGCGGAGCTCATGTTGTGTTGTGTTTGGTGACAGCGCAGTGGGCGGAGCTCATGTTCGGTGACTGCGGAGTGGGCGGAGCTCATGATGTGTTGTGCTCGGTGACTGCGCAGTGGGCGGAGCTCATGATGTGTTGTGTTTGGTGACAGCGCAGTGGGCGGAGCTCATGATGTGTTGTGTTCAGTGACTGCGCAGTGGGCGGAGCTCATGATGTGTTGTGTTTGGTGACAGCGCAGTGAGCGGAGCTCATGTTCGGTGACTGCGCAGTGGGCGGAGCTCATGTTCGGTGACTGCGAAGTGGGCGGAGCTCATGTTCGGTGACTGCGCAGTGGGCGGAGCTCATGTTCGGTGACTGCGCAGTGGGCGGAGCTCATGTTGTGTTGTGTTTGGTGACAGCGCAGTGGGCGGAGCTCATGATGTGTTGTGTTCAGTGACTGCGCAGTGGGCGGAGCTCATGATGTGTTGTGTTTGGTGACAGCGCAGTGGGCGGAGCTCATGATGTGTTGTGTTCAGTGACTGCGCAGTGGGCGGAGCTCATGTTCGGTGACAGCGCAGTGGGCGTAGCTCATGATGTGTTGTTTTCGGTGACTGCGCAGTGGGCGGAGCTCATGTTCGGTGACAGCGCAGTGGGCGGAGCTCATGTTCGGTGACTGCGGAGTGGGCGGAGCTCATGATGTGTTGTGCTCGGTGACTGCGCAGTGGGCGGAGCTCATGATGTGTAGTGTTTGGTGACAGCGCAGTGGGCGGAGCTCATGATGTGTTGTGTTCAGTGACTGCGCAGTGGGCGGAGCTCATGATGTGTTGTGTTTGGTGACAGCGCAGTGGGCGGAGCTCATGATGTGTTGTGTTCAGTGACTGCGCAGTGGGCGGAGCTCATGTTCGGTGACAGCGCAGTGGGCGTAGCTCATGATGTGTTGTTTTCGGTGACTGCGCAGTGGGCGGAGCTCATGTTCGGTGACTGCGCAGTGGGCGGAGCTCATGTTGTGTTGTACTCGGTGACTGCGCAGTGGGCGGAGCTCGTGATGTGTTCTGCTCGGTGACTGTGCAGTGGGCGGAGCTCATGATGTGTTGTGTTTGGTGACAGCGCAGTGGGCGGAACTCATGTTCGGTGACTGCGCAGTGGGCGGAGCTCATGTTGTGTTGTGCTCGGTGACTGCGCAGTGGGCGGAGCTCATGATGTGTTGTGTTTGGTGATAGCGCAGTGGGCGGAGCTCATGTTCGGTGACTGCGCAGTGGGCGGAGCTCATGTTCGGTGACAGCGCACTGGGCGGAGCTCATGATGTGCTATGTTCGGTGACTGCGCAGTGGGCGGAGCTCATAATGTGTTATGTTCAGTGACTGCGCAGTGGGCGGAGCTCATGATGTGCTATGTTCGGTGACTGCGCAGTGGGCGGAGCTCATGTTCGGTGACTGCGCAGTGGGCGGAGCTCATGTTCGGTGACTGCGCAGTGGGCGGAGCTCATGATGTGTTGTGTTCGGTGACTGCGCAGTGGGCGGAGCTCATGATGTGTTATGTTCAGTGACTGCGCAGTGGGCAGAGCTCATGACGTGTTATGTTCGGTGACTGCGCAGTGGGCGGAGCTCATGATGTGTTGTGTTCGGTGACTGTGCAGTGGGCGGAGCTCATGATGTGTTGTGTTCGGTGACTGCGCAGTGGGCGGAGCTCATGTTCGGTGACTGCGCAGTGGGCGGAGCTCATGTTCGGTGACTGCGCAGTGGGCGGAGCTCATGATGTGTTGTGTTCGGTGACTGCGCAGTGGGCGGAGCTCATGATGTGTTATGTTCAGTGACTGCGCAGTGGGCGGAGCTCATGATGTGCTATGTTCGGTGACTGCGCAGTGGGCGGAGCTCATGATGTATTGTGTTCGGTGACTGTGCAGTGGGCGGAGCTCATGATGTGTTGTGTTCGGTGACTGCGTAGTGGGCGAAGCTCATGTTGTGTTGTGTTCGGTGACTGCGCAGTGGGCGGAGCTCATGATGTGTTATGTACGGTGACTGCGCAGTGGGTGGAGCTCATGATGTGTTGTGTTCGGTGACTGCGCAGTGGGCGGAGCTCATGATGTGTTATGTACGGTGACTGCGCAGTGGGTGGAGCTCATGATGTGTTGTGTTCGGTGACTGCGTAGTGGGTGGAGCTCATGATGTGTTATGTACGGTGACTGCGCAGTGGGTGGAGCTCATGATGTGTTGTGTTCGGTGACTGCGTAGTGGGCGGAGCTCATGTTGTGTTGTGTTCGGTGACTGCGTAGTGGGCGGAGCTCATGAGCTGTTGTGTTCGGTGACTGCGCAGTGGGTGGAGCTCATGATGTGTTGTGTTCGGTGACTGCGCAGTAGGCGGAGCTCATGATGTGTTGTGTTTGGTGACAGCGCAGTGGGCGGAGCTCATTATGTGTTGTGTTCGGTGACTGCGCAGTGGGCGGAGCTCATGTTCGGTGACAGCGCACTGGGCGGAGCTCATGATGTGCTATGTTCGGTGACTGCGCAGTGGGCGGAGCTCATGTTGTGTTGTGTTTGGTGACAGCGCAGTGGGCGGAGCTCATGATGTGTTGTGTTCAGTGACTGCGCAGTGGGCGGAGCTCATGATGTGTTGTGTTTGGTGACAGCGCAGTGGGCGGAGCTCATGATGTGTTGTGTTCAGTGACTGCGCAGTGGGCGGAGCTCATGATGTGTTGTGTTTGGTGACAGCGCAGTGGGCGGAGCTCATGATGTGTTGTTTTCGGTGACTGCGCAGTGGGCGGAGCTCATGTTCGGTGACTGCGCAGTGGGCGGAGCTCATGTTGTGTTGTGCTTGGTGACTGCGCAGTGGGCGGAGCTCATGATGTGTTGTGCTCGGTGACTGCGCAGTGGGCGGAGCTCATGATGTGTTATGTTTGGTGACAGCGCAGTGGGCGGAGCTCATGTTCGGTGACTGCGCAGTGGGCGGAGCTCATGTTCGGTGACAGCGCACTGGGCGGAGCTCATGATGTGCTATGTTCGGTGACTGCGCAGTGGGCGGAGCTCATAATGTGTTATGTTCAGTGACTGCGCAGTGGGCGGAGCTCATGATGTGCTATGTTCGGTGACTGCGCAGTGGGCGGAGCTCATGTTCGGTGACAGCGCAGTGGGCGGAGCTCATGTTCGGTGACTGCGCAGTGGGCGGAGCTCATGTTCGGTGACAGCGCAGTGGGCGGAGCTCATGTTCGGTGACTGCGCAGTGGGCGGAGCTCATGTTGTGTTGTGCTCGGTGACTGCGCAGTGGGCGGAGCTCATGATGTGTTGTGTTTGGTGACAGCGCAGTGGGCGGAGCTCATGTTCGGTGACAGCGAAGTGGGCGGAGCTCATGATGTGTTGTGTTCGGTGACTGTGCAGTGAGCGGAGCTCATGTTCGGTGACTGTGCAGTGGGCGGAGCTCATGATGTGTTGTGTTCAGTGACTGCGCAGTGGGCGGAGCTCATGTTCGGTGACTGCGCAGTGGGCGGAGCTCATGTTCGGTGACAGCGCACTGGGCGGAGCTCATGATGTGCTATGTTCGGTGACTGCGCAGTGGGCGGAGCTCATGTTCGGTGACTGTGCAGTGGGCGGAGCTCATGTTCGGTGACAGCGCACTGGGCGGAGCTCATGATGTGCTATGTTCGGTGACTGCGCAGTGGGCGGAGCTCATGTTGTGTTGTGTTTGGTGACAGCGCAGTGGGCGGAGCTCATGATGTGTTGTGTTCAGTGACTGCGCAGTGGGCGGAGCTCATGATGTGTTGTTTTCGGTGATTGCGCAGTGGGCGGAGCTCATGTTCGGTGACTGCGCAGTGGGCGGAGCTCATGTTGTGTTGTGCTTGGTGACTGCGCAGTGGGCGGAGCTCATGATGTGTTGTGCTCGGTGACTGCTCGGTGACTGCGCAGTGGGCGGAGCTCATGATGTGTTGTGTTTGGTGACAGCGCAGTGGGCGGAGCTCATGTTCGGTGACTGCGCAGTGGGCGGAGCTCATGTTGTGTTGTGCTCGGTGACTGCGCAGTGAGCGGAGCTCATGATGTGTTGTGTTTGGTGACAGCGCAATGGGCGGAGCTCATGTTCGGTGACTGCGCAGTGGGCGGAGCTCATGTTCGGTGACAGCGCACTGGGCGGAGCTCATGATGTGCTATGTTCGGTGACTGTGCAGTGGGCGGAGCTCATGTTGTGTTGTGTTTGGTGACAGCGCAGTGGGCGGAGCTCATGTTCGGTGACTGCGCAGTGGGCGGAGCTCATGATGTGTTGTGTTTGGTGACAGCGCAATGGGCGGAGCTCATGTTCGGTGACTGCGCAGTGGGCGGAGCTCATGTTCGGTGACTGCGCAGTGGGCGGAGCTCATGTTCGGTGACAGCGCACTGGGCGGAGCTCATGATGTGCTATGTTCGGTGACTGTGCAGTGGGCGGAGCTCATGTTGTGTTGTGTTTGGTGACAGCGCAGTGGGCGGAGCTCATGTTCGGTGACTGCGCAGTGGGCGGAGCTCATGATGTGTTGTGTTCGGTGACTGCGTAGTGGGCGGAGCTCATGATGTGCTATGTTCGGTGACAGCGCAGTGGGCGGAGCTCATGATGTGTTGTGTTTTGTGACAGCGCAGTGGGCGGAGCTGATGATGTGTTGTGTTCGGTGACTGCGCAGTGGGCGGAGCACATGTTGTGTTGTGTTTGGTGACAGCGCAGTGGGCGGAGCTCATGTTCGGTGACTGCGCAGTGGGCGGAGCTCATGTTGTGTTGTGTTTGGTGACAGCGCAGTGGGCGGAGCTCATGTTCGGTGACTGCGCAGTGGGCGGAGCTCATGATGTGTTGTGTTTTGTGACAGCGCAGTGGGCGGAGCTCATGATGTGCTATGTTCGGTGACTGCGCAGTGGGCGGAGCACATGTTGTGTTGTGTTTGGTGACAGCGCAGTGGGCGGAGCTCATGTTCGGTGACTGCGCAGTGGGCGGAGCTCATGATGTGTTGTGTTTGGTGACAGCGCAGTGGGCGGAGCTCATGATGTGTTGTGTTTGGTGACAGCGCAGTGGGCGGAGCTCATGTTCGGTGACTGCGCAGTGGGCGGAGCTCATGTTGTGTTGTGTTTGGTGACAGCGCAGTGGGCGGAGCTCATGTTCGGTGACTGCGCAGTGGGCGGAGCTCATGATGTGTTGTGTTCAGTGACAGCGCAGTGGGCGGAGCTTATGATGTGTTGTGTTTTGTGACAGCGCAGTGGGCGGAGCTCATGATGTGCTATGTTCGGTGACTGCGCAGTGGGCGGAGCACATGTTGTGTTGTGTTTGGTGACTGCGCAGTGGGCGGAGCTCATGTTCGGTGACTGCGCAGTGGGCGGAGCTCATGTTCGGTGACAGCGCACTGGGCGGAGCTCATGATGTGCTATGTTCGGTGACTGCGCAGTGGGCGGAGCACATGTTGTGTTGTGTTTGGTGACTGCGCAGTGGGCGGAGCTCATGTTCGGTGACTGCGCAGTGGGCGGAGCTCATGATGTGTTGTGTTTGGTGACAGCGCAGTGGGCGGAGCTCATGATGTGTTGTGTTTGGTGACAGCGCAGTGGGCGGAGCTCATGATGTGTTGTTTTCGGTGACTGCGCAGTGGGCGGAGCTCATGTTCGGTGACTGCGCAGTGGGCGGAGCTCATGTTGTGTTGTGCTTGGTGACTGCGCAGTGGGCGGAGCTCATGATGTGTTGTGCTCGGTGACTGCGCAGTGGGCGGAGCTCATGATGTGTTATGTTTGGTGACAGCGCAGTGGGCGGAGCTCATGTTCGGTGACTGCGCAGTGGGCGGAGCTCATGTTCGGTGACAGCGCACTGGGCGGAGCTCATGATGTGCTATGTTCGGTGACTGCGCAGTGGGCGGAGCTCATAATGTGTTATGTTCAGTGACTGCGCAGTGGGCGGAGCTCATGATGTGCTATGTTCGGTGACTGCGCAGTGGGCGGAGCTCATGTTCGGTGACAGCGCAGTGGGCGGAGCTCATGTTCGGTGACTGCGCAGTGGGCGGAGCTCATGTTCGGTGACTGCGCAGTGGGCGGAGCTCATGTTCGGTGACTGCGCAGTGGGCGGAGCTCATGTTGTGTTGTGCTCAGTGACTGCGCAGTGGGCGGAGCTCATGATGTGTTGTGTTTGGTGACAGCGCAGTGGGCGGAGCTCATGTTCGGTGACAGCGAAGTGGGCGGAGCTCATGATGTGTTGTGTTCGGTGACTGTGCAGTGAGCGGAGCTCATGTTCGGTGACTGTGCAGTGGGCGGAGCTCATGATGTGTTGTGTTCAGTGACTGCGCAGTGGGCGGAGCTCATGTTCGGTGACTGCGCAGTGGGCGGAGCTCATGTTTGGTGACAGCGCACTGGGCGGAGCTCATGATGTGCTATGTTCGGTGACTGCGCAGTGGGCGGAGCTCATGTTCGGTGACTGTGCAGTGGGCGGAGCTCATGTTCGGTGACAGCGCACTGGGCGGAGCTCATGATGTGCTATGTTCGGTGACTGCGCAGTGGGCGGAGCTCATGTTGTGTTGTGTTTGGTGACAGCGCAGTGGGCGGAGCTCATGATGTGTTGTGTTTAGTGACTGCGCAGTGGGCGGAGCTCATGATGTGTTGTGTTCAGTGACTGCGCAGTGGGCGGAGCTCATGATGTGTTGTTTTCGGTGATTGCGCAGTGGGCGGAGCTCATGTTCGGTGACTGCGCAGTGGGCGGAGCTCATGTTGTGTTGTGCTTGGTGACTGCGCAGTGGGCGGAGCTCATGATGTGTTGTGCTCGGTGACTGCTCGGTGACTGCGCAGTGGGCGGAGCTCATGATGTGTTGTGTTTGGTGACAGCGCAGTGGGCGGAGCTCATGTTCGGTGACTGCGCAGTGGGCGGAGCTCATGTTGTGTTGTGCTCGGTGACTGCGCAGTGAGCGGAGCTCATGATGTGTTGTGTTTGGTGACAGCGCAATGGGCGGAGCTCATGTTCGGTGACTGCGCAGTGGGCGGAGCTCATGTTCAGTGACAGCGCACTGGGCGGAGCTCATGATGTGCTATGTTCGGTGACTGTGCAGTGGGCGGAGCTCATGTTGTGTTGTGTTTGGTGACAGCGCAGTGGGCGGAGCTCATGTTCGGTGACTGCGCAGTGGGCGGAGCTCATGATGTGTTGTGTTTGGTGACAGCGCAATGGGCGGAGCTCATGTTCGGTGACTGCGCAGTGGGCGGAGCTCATGTTCGGTGACTGCGCAGTGGGCGGAGCTCATGTTCGGTGACAGCGCACTGGGCGGAGCTCATGATGTGCTATGTTCGGTGACTGTGCAGTGGGCGGAGCTCATGTTGTGTTGTGTTTGGTGACAGCGCAGTGGGCGGAGCTCATGTTCGGTGACTGCGTAGAGGGCGGAGCTCATGATGTGCTATGTTCGGTGACAGCGCAGTGGGCGGAGCTCATGATGTGTTGTGTTTTGTGACAGCGCAGTGGGCGGAGCTGATGATGTGTTGTGTTCGGTGACAGCGCAGTGGGCGGAGCTCATGTTCGGTGACTGCGCAGTGGGCGGAGCTCATGTTGTGTTGTGTTTGGTGACAGCGCAGTGGGCGGAGCTCATGTTCGGTGACTGCGCAGTGGGCGGAGCTCATGATGTGTTGTGTTTTGTGACAGCGCAGTGGGCGGAGCTCATGATGTGCTATGTTCGGTGACTGCGCAGTGGGCGGAGCACATGTTGTGTTGTGTTTGGTGACAGCGCAGTGGGTGGAGCTCATGTTCGGTGACTGCGCAGTGGGCGGAGCTCATGATGTGTTGTGTTTGGTGACAGCGCAGTGGGCGGAGCTCATGATGTGTTGTGTTTGGTGACAGCGCAGTGGGCGGAGCTCATGTTCGGTGACTGCGCAGTGGGCGGAGCTCATGTTGTGTTGTGTTTGGTGACAGCGCAGTGGGCGGAGCTCATGTTCGGTGACTGCGCAGTGGGCGGAGCTCATGATGTTTGTGTTCAGTGACAGCGCAGTGGGCGGAGCTCATGATGTGTTGTGTTTTGTGACAGCGCAGTGGGCGGAGCTCATGATGTGCTATGTTCGGTGACTGCGCAGTGGGCGGAGCACATGTTGTGTTGTGTTTGGTGACTGCGCAGTGGGCGGAGCTCATGTTCGGTGACTGCGCAGTGGGCGGAGCTCATGTTCGGTGACAGCGCACTGGGCGGAGCTCATGATGTGCTATGTTCGGTGACTGCGCAGTGGGCGGAGCACATGTTGTGTTGTGTTTGGTGACTGCGCAGTGGGCGGAGCTCATGTTCGGTGACTGCGCAGTGGGCGGAGCTCATGATGTGTTGTGTTTGGTGACAGCGCAGTGGGCGGAGCTCATGATGTGCTATGTTCGGTGACTGCGCAGTGGGCGGAGCACATGTTGTGTTGTGTTTGGTGACTGCGCAGTGGGCGGAGCTCATGTTCGGTGAATGCGCAGTGGGCGGAGCTCATGTTCGGTGACTGCGCAGTGGGCGGAGCTCATGTTCGGTGACTGCGCCCTGGGTGGATTATGGGGTACATTGGTGATAATGGAGAGCAGGGCACACATAGATATCACTGTATACATTGTGGGGGTATTCTGTGCTCACCATTAGACATGAGACCCTCCACCTTATTGCCAGGTTTACTGCTAAATACTCTTGAAGAGGGAGGGGCTGGTCCGGTTTCCATGGAGACAACGCCGTGCTTGCTTTGGTCGCAGTTAATAAACTTGATGAGAGCGGGCTTGTGATTGGGTGGGAGATGTGATCACGTGATTTTGTGAGTTAGGCGATCTCTGATTGGCGCGGTCTTTTAAACTAATCAGACAGGTCCCCTCCATCAGAAGATCGCGGTAATCCACGTGTGAGAGGCGGGAAAACCGAGATACCGGGAGACAATGAGAGGAGGAGGAGGAGGAGGGGAGAGAGAGAATATGTGCGGGCGGGGCTGTGTGTATATAATGTGTGCGGGGGGAGGGCTGTGTATATATTGTGTGTGTTGGGGGGGCTGTGTGTGTTGGGGGGCTGTGTGTATATTGTGTGTGTTGGGGGGGCTGTGTGTATATAGTGTGTGTTGGGGGGGCTGTGTATATATTGTGTGTTGGGGGGCTGTGTGTATATAGTGTGTGTTGGGGGGAGGGCTGTGTATATATTGTGTGCGTTGGGGGGGCTGTGTGTATATAGTGTGTGTTGGGGGGGCTGTGTGTATATTGTGTGTGGAGGGGGGGGCTGTGTGTATATTGTGTGTGTTGGGGGGGGCTGTGTGTATATTGTGTGTGTGGGGGGGGGGCTGTGTGTATATAATGTGTGTTGGGGGGGAGGGCTGTGTGTATATTGTGTGTGTGTTGGGGGGGGGGGCTGTGTGTATAGTGTGTGTGTTGGGGGGGGCTGTGTGTATATTGTGTGTGTTGGGAGGGCTGTGTGTATATTGTGTGTGTTGGGGGGGCTGTGTATATATAGTGTGTGTTGGGGGGGCTGTGTGTATATTGTGTGTGGAGGGGGGGGCTGTGTGTATATTGTGTGTGTTGGGGGGGGCTGTGTGTATATTGTGTGTGTGGGGGGGGGGGCTGTGTGTATATAATGTGTGTTGGGGGGGAGGGCTGTGTGTATATTGTGTGTGTTGGGGGGGGGGGCTGTGTGTATAGTGTGTGTGTTGGGGGGGGCTGTGTGTATATTGTGTGTGTTGGGAGGGCTGTGTGTATATTGTGTGTGTTGGGGGGGCTGTGTGTATATTGTGTGTGTTGGGGGGGGCTGTGTGTATATTGTGTGTGTTGGGGGGGCTGTGTGTATATTGTGTGTGTTGGGGGGGCTGTGTGTATATTGTGTGTGTTGGGGGGGGGCTGTGTGTTGTGAAGGATGATTTATTTGCTTATATTCTCTGTATGAAATTACATTGTGAATTATCAAGCAGGATGCCGAATTACTAAGATATGTATTATGTGAAAGTGATGATAATGTTTAAATGATTTAGTTTCGTGCAGCAGCCATCTTGTCTGGAGTTCCCATCTTGGTTTTATTGTAGTGAATAGGAAAGTCATTGTTCCTTTAATACAAGTAATGTTGATTTCGTATGTTTTATCTTTGACCTTGGTTCCCATGCGAAGATGGACAGGGAGTGAGATGGGAGTGAGATGGGGGGATGGCAAGTATGCGTGAGGGAAGGTCTCCCCCCCATCTCCACGAGGACATTCTGTCCAAAAGAGAGATAAGAAACCTGTAAACATAATGTGTGGAGAATTATAATGATGTATTTTATTGTATGCTTTTTACTGAATAACAAATATTGTTACATTGTCTCGGATTGGTTTACCTCAAGCCTACACCCCTTCTGAATTTCAGTTTAACAGTTTGAGTTTGGTAATAAATCCTTCAGATGAGAATTTTGAACATTTCAGCGAGTCTGTGTGTTTTCTTCTCGTCTCTCGATATATATCGGTGAAATATCCTAATTAGGATTCTGACTAATGGAGTCTGGCCTTGAGAGTCTGTTGGGACTCGTATAAATTTCAGTCTAATATATTTTGAGCGATGGATTTCCACGACAGTAATGGTGCCGATAAAACCCAGGAAGATTGCACGTCTGATAAGCTGTCACTGGAGAGGTCTGCCTTTGCATCTGTGAATTACAAAAAACCGCGGTAGGTAAGGAGCTTATTCTTACACCATTCACACATGTATTGCGTAAGCCTTGGAATCCAGCTGTCAGAACGTCACTTCTATGGACGAGACTCCTTAGTCAGTGGGTTGAAAGATGGATCCAAAAAGGTATGTTGAAGCTTTTTGTGTGATGAAGGATTGCAGGTGTGTACGTGATCTTAAACTGTTGATATGAAAGACATGAGAGAATTTTTGCCAGCAAATACATAGTTAACCAGGAAAAATTGTGAGAAGTGTTTGGAATGCAGTGACGTAGCGCATGGCAGAGAGAAGTCGTAACTCACATGTGAAGTATTTGAAATGCAAAGAGTTTGGGCTGGACTGTGAGGAAAAAACAAAACTTCTGCTTGCTGCTTTGTTGTAGCGTCTTTAGTTATTTAGTTGTGTAAAATTGTTGAGGATTAATAGTTGTTCTGTTACCCGTTTGTCTGGGATTATAGTTGGGAGGTACTGACTGTTTGTAGGTGAGATAGTTGTGAGTAATATCCTGTAGTACCACAGGGGCTTCAATGGTTAAGTCCTGATAATGTAGAATCCAGTGCAAGGAGAAGCAATTGTGTCTGTATTGAATTTGCACTCAATACCATTACCCAGTGCAACAGGGAAAACTTTGAATACTGTATTAAAAAATCATTTATATTTTCCTAACGCATTGCCAGCCAGTGATATTGTGTGTAAGGGTCCATAAACCAGTTGTATGCATTGCCAGACTGGCATAAGGTGGGAATCAGTACAGACTGATTTCTAGCACATGTGATAATCCGGCATATACACTTTGATGTAAAATAACATCCAAGTAATTAAGTCTGTAGTAGTATAACATCAGACCGCTGGATTGAATACCGTTGTAATATAACATCCTGTATTCATTGAATGACCCTGACACTTATCCCAGGTGCCACCTGTGTCGTAGTAGTAATTACAGTGAAGAACATTGGTATTGGATCAGACCCATAGCCCGTAAAGAAATGATCACCAACATAGATAACAGCCCCCTAAACTACAACCCACAGAGTGAACGGCTGAGCGGGGAGGATAATATATATATGTTACCAAATATAATTTGTATGTGAAACTATTGCAAAGTGCTAGAGGAAAGAGTTTGGGATATATGCTACATCACGGGCTGTATGAACTGAAAGACACCACCCGGCAGCAAGTGTTCTGCATAAGTGAAGTGACCAACTCCTGCTTGAATCAATGGAGGTTCATGAATGTCGATTGTGTTGAAGAATTTGCTCTTGTAATTGTTGATTGGCAGCATTTTGTCTGTTCTTGATGTTCAATCCAGTGAGGGATCAGAGGATCCTACTGCTAGAATGTCTGGAGGAACGACTTTTGATATCGTATTGGTAAGACAGTCTAGGAGATAGACTGGTCTGAGATATCTGTCGGCAAACGTGGCCTGTTTGCCTGGAGGTGGGGGATTTACCGGAAATCACCCTACTGCTCTCCGACCATGGGGTCAGGAGGAAGTTGGACAAAGATGCTTTGGGGAACTGGTCCCGGCCAACATTAGAATGAGCAAAAGGAGCTGGGGCTTTAATTATAAAGTATGTGAAGGCAAAATAACACACTGAAAAAAAAATTGTTGAAGAGGCTGGCAGCGTAAGAAGGATGTTTGCATGTGATAAAGACAATGGTTTGTAGAAAGTTGAGAAAGGGAGTGGAGTGGCCAGGACAAGGCATAAGTTAAAAGGACAAAGCAGGTGATTACAGGTGGTTACAAGTAAGATGATGTGAGAGAGAACAATTTAAATACAGGTGTAAATTTTCATTGGAAGAGTGAAGAAAACGGAGCAGCCAGGTACATTGCAGTGACTAACGTGGGTCAGAACGGGGGGAGTGTAATGTGATGTGACATCTGTGTGATGTGTGTAATGTAACATGTGTGATGTGATGGGACATCTGTGTGATGTGTGTAATGTAACATGTGTGATGTGATGAGGCATCTGTGTGATGTGTGTAATGTAACATGTCTGTAGTTTGAAACTAATGGCCACAATAAAAGCAGAACTATATTGTATGTTTCCTATTTTTAATAGCAGTAATGTCTAAAAATGTTAATGTTTTGTGTATGGGGTTAAAATCTGTTCCACTTTATTTTCTTTTTTTTTATGGAACGTGTTTTATTTTCGCGCAGCGCAGTCGTCTGTAACTACACCAAGCGAGAAAAATATTACAGCCGGCTGGATCTGTTTGTAGAAAGATAAAAGCTACACTGCAGATTAATGTGTTATAATGTGATAAGATTTAATGTTGGAATGTTTTGATGTTGATTCAAATGAATTAAAATACAGATATTGTGAGACACGGGGTCTTGAACATGTATGTGCCCCCTCTGTTCCCTATTCTTATGTACAGGTTATTGGTTTGCAGTAATTAATATTACCAGATATATTATTTTCTGTGTTATTGAATAACTAATTACATTTGTCTTGTTTTTTTTTTTTTGTTGTTTTCACACATGAGGCACGTGCTATGGTGCTGCCTAAATGTTATTTTTGAAAATGTGAGATGTTTTACAGGTAAATGGTTGCAGGTCATTTTAAAGATAAAATGTATTTTTGTCAGGAGAAAGTAATCTGTTTTGTTCCAGGCTGTTGTGTATTACAGGGGGTTAAACTAGTGCGCCCCCGCCCCCCCGATAGAGTGTCTAATTTCATTATGTTGATATGTAGTTTTGAACCCTGCTACATTATTTTCGCAGAGTCCAAATAGGAGGGAATGTTGAAGGGACTGATCAGGTAGTTTTTGTTTTTTGTTTTCCTTTTTACAGGCAATTTTATGACCCCTTCACAGCCAAAGGGAGCTATGCCAAGCACTGCCCTATCCCAGTGGCTGAGAAGGGGTTGAAGATTTCCCAATGTTGAAGGGACTGATCAGGTAGTTTTGTTTTGTGTTTTATTTTGTTTTGAATTAATGAATTTGGTTCTAGGAGATCTACAAAATGTGTATGAGTTTCAAGGAGTAACCCAGATTAAATGTGTATGACAGTAACTTATATTTTGAGGTTTTTATGTGTAGATGGTTCCAGATCCCCCTCCAGCCAATTTACACAGGAGGCAGAGGTGACGTCACTCACAGATGAGTCTTTACAGATTTAGATGGGGAGAAGACAAAACAAAAAAAATTGTTTGAATATTGTTTATTTTATGCCAGATTTCAGTAAAATAATTTGTTTGTTTTTGTATTAATCAGGTATTTACAGGACCTGGTGGGTGGGATTTACAAGTGTTCTGGATCATCAGATAAATGTGGAACAATAAAACGCCACCCTTTTGAAATGTTCTATCTATATGTGACATGGGTTTCCAATGTAAATTTGTAATGTAGACATACTTTATCATATACAGCATGTGTAGAACAGGATACAAGGCACAAGGTAAATTACCCAGAAACCACTCTCACCTTCTTGTTCATCTCAAGGAGCGGAGTTGGAGGTGCTCGCTGAGGCTGTAACCTGGCAGAAGGTAAGACGGCCGACATATACACTGACTCTAGGTACGCTTTTGGCATCGCCCACAATTATGGGCCCATTGGTAGTAGGAACTTTGTTGGATCATCGGCTAAGCCAATTGAGAGAGCGAGAGAAGACAGAACTGACAACAAGGGTATGTGCAGCCAGGTATCAGTAAATTGGCTTGTCCCTGGATACAATAATGCCACCACTAGGTTTGTAGCAGCCGGCATGATGTGCGCACGGCATGACATAGGTAAAACAGCAAAGGTACCTGTGAAAAGTGCAGCCCGGCCAGATTAACAGTCCCAGCGACTGCAGAACATACAACTACCCGAGGTAGAAGTGTATGACAATGTGCTCGTGTGTGTAGACCTGTTCTCAGGTAGGCCTGAAGCCCGGCCTGTATTTTCCCCACTGCAGACGTTGTGTGTAAGTGACAGGGGAACAATGTTATCCCCAGTATTGACCTGATGTTTGTACAATAAGATATCAGCAGTTCTCCAGATGTTATTCCAAAGTTAGTTTGTTTAACAATTGTATTTAAGAAATGTTGTGGGAATATTAAATACTGAGGTTAAGTTTTATGTAAAGTTCTGGACCAGCCTTAGCATTGGACTATTAGAGTCATGCGTCAGATAAAAGGTACAGAAGTGGAATATTCCCATTAGAAAACATTTTTAGTTATTTGTTTTTTGTCGTTGTTATTGTGAAAGGAAAATTCTGTGCAGTGTTTGTGTGTGTGTGTGTGTGTGTATATATATATATATATATATATATATAAAGAAGAAAAATGAGTTTGCATGTATCACTTCTAGTTATTGCTCAATGTGAACGTTTGATGTAAAGATGTTATTTGTTAATGTTTTTCTTCAAATTAATTATTCGATTAAGATCAATTAATGTTTATCCAATGAAAAAGCTTGTTCTCCACAGGAAGAGTCCAACTGGGAGCGGAAGGCGTGAGAACCAGATTCTAACAGAATGTGGACGGATAAGGGAACGTGAACCGGTAAGACCCAAGGCACTCTTGATGGCTTTTGCATTGATGGTGTATGACCTCACATATGCCCCAAGACTGCAAGGATCGATTTGGTAAGATCTAATTGGTATGTCCCAGGCTTTACAGCTGTTGCTGCTAAATTCTGTTAGAGCTGTTTGATTTGCCTACAGAACAGTCCTGGCAGACCGGTGCCAACCTTATCATACCCGCCTCCCACAAAGAGAACAGACCTTGAGAGGCCTTCCCATGCAATACAAATTAGAGTAAGGAAAATTGGTTTGTGACATTTGTCAGATAAACATGTGGAATCTGTGTATATTTTGGTGAGCTGGAAATGTTCCAGGCAATCAGCTCAGATCAAGGTACAAATCCTGCTGGAAAGCGTGACACCAAGTGCAAATGAAATGTACCCAATAATTACACATCTTCTAGGTGCCCTGTCCATTGGAACAGAGAAGTTTTTCTTATATAAAAGGTGTTTGTTTGATTTAGTTTAAGGGCCTGACATTGTTATTGTATGTACTTAGAACGACTTTTATAGTACGTAGATGTTATCACCAGATTACTAACAATTGACAAGGGTTGGGGTTCCCCAGCAAGTGCCATTAAACATGAACTAAAAGATTTTTAATACAATGAACTCCATTACTGAGGTGCGGCAGGAGCAGCCGGAGCCAGTACAACGCGTTTGTCATGAACTGACGGCAGTGTCACAATTCCAAGCAGCCGCCCAGACAAGTAACTTACCGGAGAAAGAAGACAGCTGAGCGGAGGGTTTGTAGCGTCACAATAACACGCCACTAATCCGCCTACGTGGGATCTCACACCAGGCTCACAGCATGAGGTGTTGTGTATAGCCCGGTGACGTAAACTAAAAGAGACGGTGTCTGACAGATGAAAAGGACCAAATCAAGTCCTGATGACATCAGCAAAGTTCCAAGTAAAGACCAAAGACCTGAGTGAATCCGTCAGCAGTATCAAGTGCAGAAGACAGGAGAAGAAGAGGACGATGATGTACATGACTTGTCAATACACTGGTGGGACCCCATACCCTAACCGGACATTGGTGATGGCATCATATTAGTTGTGGCCCTATTTATATATTGTTTGAGTTTCATAATCATAATATATAATTTCTGTAATTTAATATGAGAAAAAGGGAGGTTTGTGAAGGATGATTTATTTGCTTATATTCTCTGTATGAAATTACATTGTGAATTATCAAGCAGGATGCCGAATTACTAAGATATGTATTATGTGAAAGTGATGATAATGTTTAAATGATTTAGTTTCGTGCAGCAGCCATCTTGTCTGGAGTTCCCATCTTGGTTTTATTGTAGTGAATAGGAAAGTCATTGTTCCTTTAATACAAGTAATGTTGATTTCGTATGTTTTATCTTTGACCTTGGTTCCCATGCGAAGATGGACAGGGAGTGAGATGGGAGTGAGATGGGGGGATGGCAAGTATGCGTGAGGGAAGGTCTCCCCCCCATCTCCACGAGGACATTCTGTCCAAAAGAGAGATAAGAAACCTGTAAACATAATGTGTGAAGAATTATAATGATGTATTTTATTGTATGCTTTTTACTGAATAACAAATATTGTTACATTGTCTCTGATTGGTTAACCTCAAGCCTACACCCCTTCTGAATTTCAGTTTAACAGTTTGAGTTTGGTAATAAATCCTTCAGATGAGAATTTTGAACATTTCAGCGAGTCTGTGTGTTTTCTTCTCGTCTCTCGATATATATCGGTGAAATATCCTGATTAGGATTCTGACTAATGGAGTCTGGCCTTGAGAGTCTGTTGGGACTCGTATAAATTTCAGTCTAATATATTTTGAGCGATGGATTTCCACGACAGTGTATATTGTGTGTGTTGGGGGGGGGCTGTGTGTATATTGTGTGTGTGTGTGGGGGGGGGCTGTGTGTATATTGTGTGTGTGTGTGTGGGGGGCTGTGTGTATATTGTGTGTGGGGGGGGCTGTGTGTATATTGTGTGTGTGGGGGGGGGGCTGTGTGTATATAATGTGTGTTGGGGGGAGGGCTGTGTATATATAGTGTGTGTTGGGGGGGCTGTGTGTATATAGTGTGTGTTGGGGGGGCTGTGTGTATATTGTGTGTGTTGGGGGGGCTGCGTGTATATTGTGTGTGTTGGGGGGGGCTGTGTGTATATTGTGTGTGTTGGGGGGGCTGTGTGTATATAGTGTGTGTTGGGGGGGCTGTGTGTATATAGTGTGTGTTGGGGGGGCTGTGTGTATATTGTGTGTGTTGGGGGGGGCTGTGTGTATATCGTGTGTGTGTGTGTGGGGGGGGGGGCTGTGTGTATATTGTGTGTGTTGGGGGGGGCTGTGTGTATATTGTGTGTGGAGGGGGGGGGCTGTGTGTATATAATGTGTGTTGGGGGGAGGGCTGTGTGTATATTGTGTGTGTTGGGAGGGCTGTGTGTATATTGTGTGTGTTGGGGGGGCTGTGTATATATTGTGTGTGGGGGGGGCTGTGTGTATATTGTGTGTGTGTGGGGGGGGGCTGTGTGTATATTGTGTGTGTTGGGGGGGCTGTGTGTATATTGTGTGTGTTGGGGGGGGCTGTGTGTATATTGTGTGTGTTGGGGGGGCTGTGTGTATATTGTGTGTGTTGGGGGGGGCTGTGTGTATATAGTGTGTGTTGGGGGGGGCTGTGTGTATATAGTGTGTGTTGGGGGGGCTGTGTGTATATTGTGTGTGTTGGGGGGGGCTGTGTGTGTTGGGGGGGCTGTGTGTATATTGTGTGTGGAGGGGGGGGGGGCTGTGTGTGTGTTGGGGGGGCTGTGTGTATATTGTGTGTGGAGGGGGGGGGGCTGTGTGTGTTGGGGGGGCTGTGTGTATATTGTGTGTGTTGGGGGGGGGCTGTGTGTATATTGTGTGTGTGGGGGGGGGGCTGTGTGTATATTGTGTGTGGGGGGGGGCTGTGTGTATATTGTGTGTGTTGGGGGGGGCTGTGTGTATATTGTGTGTGTGTGGGGGGGCTGTGTGTATATTGTGTGTGGGGGGGGCTGTGTGTATATTGTGTGTGTGTGGGGGGGGCTGTGTGTATATTGTGTGTGTTGGGGGGGGCTGTGTGTATATTGTGTGTGTTGGGGGGGGGGCTGTGTGTATATTGTGTGTGTTGAGGGGGGGCTGTGTGTATATTGTGTGTGTTGAGGGGGGGCTGTGTGTATATTGTGTGTGTTGGGGGGGGCTGTGTGTATATTGTGTGTGTGTTGGGGGGGAGGGCTGTGTGTATATAGTGTGTGTTGGGGGGGGCTGTGTGTATATTGTGTGTGGAGGGGGGGGGCTGTGTGTGTTGGGGGGGCTGTGTGTATATTGTGTGTGGAGGGGGGGGGGCTGTGTGTGTTGGGGGGGCTGTGTGTATATTGTGTGTGGGGGGGGCTGTGTGTATATTGTGTGTGTGGGGGGGGGGGCTGTGTGTATAGTGTGTGTGGGGGGGGGGGCTGTGTGTATATTGTGTGTGTTGGGGGGGGGCTGTGTGTATATTGTGTGTGGGGGGGGCTGTGTGTATATTGTGTGTGGGGGGGGCTGTGTGTATATTGTGTGTGTGGGGGGGGCTGTGTGTATATTGTGTGTGTTGGGGGGGGCTGTGTGTATATTGTGTGTGTTGGGGGGGGGGGCTGTGTGTATATTGTGTGTGTTGAGGGGGGGCTGTGTGTATATTGTGTGTGTGTGGGGGGGGGCTGTGTGTATATTGTGTGTGTGTGTGGGGGGGGCTGTGTGTATATTGTGTGTGTGTGGGGGGGCTGTGTGTATATTGTGTGTGTGTGGGGGGGGGCTGTGTGTATATTGTGTGTGTTGGGTGGGCTGTGTGTATATTGTGTGTGTTGGGGGGGCTGTGTGTATATTGTGTGTGTTGGGGGGGCTGTGTGTATATTGTGTGTGTTGGGGGGGCTGTGTGTATATTGTGTGTGTTGGGGGGGCTGTGTGTATATTGTGTGTGTTGGGGGGGCTGTGTGTATATTGTGTGTGTTGGGGGGGGGGCTGTGTGTATATTGTGTGTGTTGGGGGGGGGGGCTGTGTGTATATTGTGTGTGTTGGGGGGGGGGCTGTGTGTATATTGTGTGTGTTGGGAGGGCTGTGTGTATATTGTGTGTGTTGGGAGGGCTGTGTGTATATTGTGTGTGTTGGGGGGGGGGCTGTGTGTATATTGTGTGTGTTGGGGGGGGGCTGTGTGTATATTGTGTGTGTTTGGGGGGGGCTGTGTGGATATAGTGTGTGTTGGGGGGGCTGTGTGTATATTGTGTGTGTTGGGTGGGGGGGGGGGCTGTGTGTATATTGTGTGTGTTGGGGGGGGCTGTGTGTATATTGTGTGTGTTGGGGGGGGCTGTGTGTATATTGTGTGTGTTGGGGGGGCTGTGTGTATATTGTGTGTGTTGGGGGGCTGTGTGTATATTGTGTGTGGGGGGGGCTGTGTGTATATTGTGTGTTGGGGGGGGCTGTGTGTATATTGTGTGTGTTGGGGGGGCTGTGTGTATATTGTGTGTGTTGGGGGGGCTGTGTGTATATTGTGTGTGTTGGGGGGGGCTGTGTGTATATTGTGTGTGTTGGGGGGGCTGTGTGTATATTGTGTGTGTGGGGGGGCTGTGTGTATATGTGTGTGTTGGGGGGGGGCTGTGTGTATATTGTGTGTGTTGGAGGGGGGCTGTGTGTATATTGTGTGTTGGAGGGGGGGCTGTGTGTATATTGTGTGTTGGAGGGGGGGGCTGTGTGTATATTGTGTGTTGGAGGGGGGGGCTGTGTGTATATTGTGTGTTGGAGAGGGGGGCTGTGTGTATATTGTGTGTTTGGGGGGGCTGTGTGGATATAGTGTGTGTTGGGGGGGCTGTGTGTATATTGTGTTGGGTGGGGGGGGGGCTGTGTGTATATTGTGTGTGTGTGTTGGGGGGGGCTGTGTGTATATTGTGTGTGTTGGGGGGGGGGGCTGTGTGTATATTGTGTGTGTGTGGGGGAGGGCTGTGTGTATATTGTGTGTGTTGGGGGGGGGGCTGTGTGTATATTGTGTGTGTGTTGGGGGGGGGCTGTGTGTATATTGTGTGTGTTGGAGGGGGGGGCTGTGTGTGTTGGGAGGGCTGTGTGTATATTGTGTGTGTTGGGGGGGCTGTGTGTATATTGTGTGTGTTGGAGGGGGGGCTGTGTGTATATTGTGTGTGTTGGGGGGGAGGGGCTGTGTGTATATTGTGTGTGTTGGGGGGGAGGGGCTGTGTGTATATTGTGTGTGTTGGGGGGAGGGGCTGTGTGTATATTGTGTGTGTTGGGGGGGAGGGGCTGTGTGTATATTGTGTGTGTGTTGGGGGGGGCTGTGTGTGTGTTGGGGGGGGGGGCTGTGTGTGTGTTGGGGGGGGGCTGTGTGTATATTGTGTGTGTTGGGGGGGGGCTGTGTGTATATTGTGTGTGTGTGTGTTGGGGGGGGGGGCTGTGTGTATATTGTGTGTGTGTGTGTGTGTGTTGGGGGGGGCTGTGTGTGTGTTGGGGGGGGCTGTGTGTGTGTTGGGGAGGGCTGTGTGTATATTGTGTGTGTTGGGGTGGGGGGCTGTGTGTATATTGTGTGTGTGTTGGGGGGGCTGTGTGTATATTGTGTGTGTTGGAGGGGGGGGCTGTGTGTGTTGGGAGGGCTGTGTGTATATTGTGTGTGTTGGGGGGGCTGTGTGTATATTGTGTGTGTTGGAGGGGGGGGCTGTGTGTATATTGTGTGTGTTGGGGGGGAGGGGCTGTGTGTATATTGTGTGTGTTGGGGGGGAGGGGCTGTGTGTATATTGTGTGTGTTGGGGGGGAGGGGCTGTGTGTATATTGTGTGTGTTGGGGGGGGCTGTGTGTGTGTTGGGGGGGGCTGTGTGTGTGTTGGGAGGGGCTGTGTGTATATTGTGTGTGTTGGGGGGGGGGGCTGTGTGTATATTGTGTGTGTTGGAGGGGGTTCTGTGTGTATATTGTGTGTTGGAGGGGGGGGCTGTGTGTATATTGTGTTGGGGGGGGCTGTGTGGATATAGTGTGTGTTGGGGGGGGCTGTGTGGATATAGTGTGTGTTGGGGGGGGCTGTGTGTATATTGTGTGTGTTGGGGGGGGCTGTGTGTATATTGTGTGTGTTGGGGGGGGCTGTGTGTATATTGTGTGTGTTGGGGGGGCTGTGTGTATATTGTGTGTGTTGGGTGGGGGGGGGGCTATGTGTATATTGTGTGTGTTGGGGGGGGCTGTGTGTATATTGTGTGTGTTGGGGGGGGGGGGGCTGTGTGTATATTGTGTGTGTTGGGGGGGGGGGGGCTGTGTGTATATTGTGTGTGTTGGGGGGAGGGCTGTGTGTATATTGTGTGTGTGTTGGGGGGGGGGCTGTGTGTATATTGTGTGTGTGTTGGGGGGGGGGCTGTGTGTATATTGTGTGTTGGGGGGGGCTGTGTGTATATTGTGTGTGTGGGGGGGGGGGGCTGTGTGTATATTGTGTGTGTATATTGTGTGTGTTGGGGGGGGGCTGTGTGTATATTGTGTGTGTTGGGGGGGGCTGTGTGTATATTGTGTGTGTTGGGGGGGGCTGTGTGTATATTGTGTGTGTTGGGGGGGCTGTGTGTATATTGTGTGTGTTGGGGGGGGGGCTGTGTGTATATTGTGTGTTGGGGGGGGGGCTGTGTGTATATTGTGTGTGTTGGGGGGGGGCTGTGTGTATATAATGTGTGTTGGGGGGGGGCTGTGTGTATATTGTGTGTGTTGGCGGGGGCTGTGTGTATATTGTGTGTGTTGGGGGGGGCTGTGTGTATATTGTGTGTTGGGGGGGGCTGTGTGTATATTGTGTGTGTTGGGGGGGGCTGTGTGGATATAGTGTGTGTTGGGGGGGGGCTGTGTGTATATTGTGTGTGTTGGGGGGGCTGTGTGTATATTGTGTGTGTTGGGGGGGCTGTGTGTATATTGTGTGTGTTGGGGGGGGCTGTGTGTATATTGTGTGTTGGGGGGGCTGTGTGTATATTGTGTGTTGGGGGGGCTGTGTGTATATTGTGTGTTGGGGGGGCTGTGTGTATATTGTGTGTGTTGGGGGGGGGGCTGTGTGTATATTGTGTGTGTTGGGGGGGCTGTGTGTATATTGTGTGTGTGTTGGGGGGGGCTGTGTGTATATTGTGTGTGTTGGGGGGGGGCTGTGTGTATATTGTGTGTGTTGGGGGGGGGCTGTGTGTATATTGTGTGTGTTGGAGGGGGGGGCTGTGTGTATATTGTGTGTTGGAGGGGTGCTGTGTGTATATTGTGTGTGTTGGGGGGGGCTGTGTGTATATTGTGTGTGTTGGGTGGGGGGGGGCTGTGTGTATATTGTGTGTGTGTGTGTTGGGGGGGGGGCTGTGTGTATATTGTGTGTGTTGGGGGGAGGGCTGTGTGTATATTGTGTGTGTTGGGGGGAGGGCTGTGTGTATATTGTGTGTGTTGGGGGGAGGGCTGTGTGTATATTGTGTGTGTTGGGGGGAGGGCTGTGTGTATATTGTGTGTGTGTTGGGGGGAGGGCTGTGTGTATATTGTGTGTGTGTTGGGGGGAGGGCTGTGTGTATATTGTGTGTGTGTTGGGGGGAGGGCTGTGTGTATATTGTGTGTGTGTTGGGGGGAGGGCTGTGTGTATATTGTGTGTGTGTTGGGGGGAGGGCTGTGTGTATATTGTGTGGGGGGGGGCTGTGTGTATATTGTGTGGGGGGGGGGGAGGGCTGTGTGTATATTGTGTGGGTTGGCGGGGGCTGTGTGTATATTGTGTGTGTTGGGGGGGGGGCTGTGTATATTGTGTGTGTTGGGGGGGGGGCTGTGTGTATATTGTGTGTGTGTGTTGGGGGGGGCTGTGTGTATATAGTGTGTGTTGGGGGGGAGGGCTGTGTGTATATTGTGTGGGTTGGCGGGGGCTGTGTGTATATTGTGTGTGTTGGGGGGGGGGCTGTGTATATTGTGTGTGTTGGGGGGGGGGCTGTGTGTATATTGTGTGTGTGTGTTGGGGGGGGGCTGTGTGTATATTGTGTGTGTTGGAGGGGGGGGGCTGTGTGTGTTGGGGGGGGGCTGTGTGTATATTGTGTGTGTTGGGGGGGCTGTGTGTATATTGTGTGTGTTGGGGGGGGCTGTGTGTATATTGTGTGTGTTGGGGGGGCTGTGTGTATATTGTGTGTGTTGGGGGGGCTGTGTGTATATTGTGTGTGTTGGGGGGGGGGCTGTGTGTATATTGTGTGTGTTGGGGGGGGCTGTGTGTATATTGTGTGTGTTGGGGGGGCTGTGTGTATATTGTGTGTGTTGGGGGGGGGCTGTGTGTATATTGTGTGTGTTGGGGGGGGCTGTGTGTATGTTGTGTGTGTTGGGGGGGCTGTGTGTATATTGTGTGTTGGGGGGGGCTGTGTGTATATTGTGTGTTGGGGGGGGCTGTGTGTATATTGTGTGTGTTGGGGGGGCTGTGTGTATATTGTGTGTGTTGGGGGGGCTGTGTGTATATTGTGTGTGTTGGGGGGGGGCTGTGTGTATATTGTGTGTGTTGGGGGGGGCTGTGTGTATATTGTGTGTGTTGGGGGGGCTGTGTGTATATTGTGTGTGTTGGGGGGGCTGTGTGTATATTGTGTGTGTTGGGGGGGGGGCTGTGTGTATATTGTGTGTGTTGGAGGGGGGGCTGTGTGTATATTGTGTGTTGGAGGGGGGGGGGCTGTGTGTATATTGTGTGTTGGAGGGGGGGGGCTGTGTGTATATTGTGTGTTGGAGGGGGGGCTGTGTGTATATTGTGTGTTAGAGGGGGGGGCTGTGTGTATTGTGTGTGTTGGGGGGGAGGGGCTGTGTGTATATTGTGTGTGTTGGGTGGGGGGGGGGCTGTGTGTATATTGTGTGTGTGTTGGGGGGGGCTGTGTGTATATTGTGTGTGTGTTGGGGGGGGCTGTGTGTATATTGTGTGTGTTGGGGGGGGGCTGTGTGTATATTGTGTGTGTTGGAGGGGGGGGGCTGTGTGTGTTGGGAGGGCTGTGTGTATATTGTGTGTGTTGGGGGGGCTGTGTGTATATTGTGTGTGTTGGAGGGGGGGCTGTGTGTATATTGTGTGTGTTGGGGGGGAGGGGCTGTGTGTATATTGTGTGTGTTGGGGGGGAGGGGCTGTGTGTATATTGTGTGTGTTGGGGGGGAGGGGCTGTGTGTATATTGTGTGTGTTGGGGGGGAGGGGCTGTGTGTATATTGTGTGTGTTGGGGGGGGCTGTGTGTATATTGTGTGTGTGTTGGGGGGGCTGTGTGTGTGTTGGGGGGGCTGTGTGTGTGTTGGGGGGGCTGTGTGTATATTGTGTGTGTTGGGGGGGGGGCTGTGTGTATATTGTGTGTGTGTTGGGGGGGGGGCTGTGTGTATATTGTGTGTGTGTTGGGGGGGGGGGCTGTGTGTATATTGTGTGTGTGTTGGGGGGGGCTGTGTGTGTGTTGGGTGGGGCTGTGTGTGTGGGGAGGGCTGTGTGTATATTGTGTGTGTTGGGGTGGGGGGCTGTGTGTATATTGTGTGTGTGTTGGGGGGGGGGGGCTGTGTGTATATTGTGTGTGTTGGAGGGGGGGGCTGTGTGTGTTGGGAGGGCTGTGTGTATATTGTGTGTGTTGGGGGGGCTGTGTGTATATTGTGTGTGTTGGAGGGGGGGGCTGTGTGTATATTGTGTGTGTTGGGGGGGAGGGGCTGTGTGTATATTGTGTGTGTTGGGGGGGAGGGGCTGTGTGTATATTGTGTGTGTTGGGGGGGAGGGGCTGTGTGTATATTGTGTGTGTTGGGGGGGGCTGTGTGTATATTGTGTGTGTTGGGGGGGGGGCTGTGTGTATATTGTGTGTGTGGGGGGGGGGGGCTGTGTGTATAGTGTGTGTGGGGGGGGGGCTGTGTGTATATTGTGTGTGTTGGGGGGGGGCTGTGTGTATATTGTGTGTGTTGGGGGGGGCTGTGTGTATATTGTGTGTGTTGGGGGGGGCTGTGTGTATATTGTGTGTGGGGGGGGCTGTGTGTATATTGTGTGTGTGGGGGGGGGCTGTGTGTATATTGTGTGTGTTGGGGGGGGCTGTGTGTATATTGTGTGTGTTGGGGGGGGGCTGTGTGTATATTGTGTGTGTTGAGGGGGGGCTGTGTGTATATTGTGTGTGTTGAGGGGGGGCTGTGTGTATATTGTGTGTGTTGGGGGGGGCTGTGTGTATATTGTGTGTGTTGGGGGGGAGGGCTGTGTGTATATAGTGTGTGTTGGGGGGGCTGTGTGTATATTGTGTGTGGAGGGGGGGGGGCTGTGTGTGTTGGGGGGGCTGTGTGTATATTGTGTGTGGAGGGGGGGGGGCTGTGTGTGTTGGGGGGGCTGTGTGTATATTGTGTGTGGGGGGGGGGCTGTGTGTATATTGTGTGTGTGGGGGGGGGCTGTGTGTATAGTGTGTGTGGGGGGGGGGGGCTGTGTGTATATTGTGTGTGTTGGGGGGGGGCTGTGTGTATATTGTGTGTGGGGGGGGCTGTGTGTATATTGTGTGTGGGGGGGGCTGTGTGTATATTGTGTGTGTGGGGGGGGCTGTGTGTATATTGTGTGTGTTGGGGGGGGCTGTGTGTATATTGTGTGTGTTGGGGGGGGGCTGTGTGTATATTGTGTGTGTTGAGGGGGGGCTGTGTGTATATTGTGTGTGGGGGGGGGCTGTGTGTATATTGTGTGTGTGTGTGGGGGGGGCTGTGTGTATATTGTGTGTGTGTGGGGGGGGGGCTGTGTGTATATTGTGTGTGGGGGGGGGCTGTGTGTATATTGTGTGTGTTGGGTGGGCTGTGTGTATATTGTGTGTGTTGGGTGGGCTGTGTGTATATTGTGTGTGTTGGGGGGGCTGTGTGTATATTGTGTGTGTTGGGGGGGCTGTGTGTATATTGTGTGTGTTGGGGGGGCTGTGTGTATATTGTGTGTGTTGGGGGGGCTGTGTGTATATTGTGTGTGTTGGGGGGGGGCTGTGTGTATATTGTGTGTGTTGGGAGGGCTGTGTGTATATTGTGTGTGTTGGGAGGGCTGTGTGTATATTGTGTGTGTTGGGGGGGGGGGGGCTGTGTGTATATTGTGTGTGTTGGGGGGGGGCTGTGTGTATATTGTGTGTGTTTGGGGGGGGCTGTGTGGATATAGTGTGTGTTGGGGGGGGCTGTGTGTATATTGTGTGTGTTGGGTGGGGGGGGGCTGTGTGTATATTGTGTGTGTTGGGGGGGGGCTGTGTGTATATTGTGTGTGTTGGGGGGGGGCTGTGTGTATATTGTGTGTGTTGGGGGGGCTGTGTGTATATTGTGTGTGGGGGGGGGCTGTGTGTATATTGTGTGTTGGGGGGGGCTGTGTGTATATTGTGTGTGTTGGGGGGGCTGTGTGTATATTGTGTGTGTTGGGGGGGCTGTGTGTATATTGTGTGTGTTGGGGGGGGCTGTGTGTATATTGTGTGTGTTGGGGGGGCTGTGTGTATATTGTGTGTGTTGGGGGGGCTGTGTGTATATTGTGTGTGTTGGGGGGGGGGCTGTGTGTATATTGTGTGTGTTGGAGGGGGGCTGTGTGTATATTGTGTGTTGGAGGGGGGGGCTGTGTGTATATTGTGTGTTGGAGGGGGGGGCTGTGTGTATATTGTGTGTTGGAGGGGGGGGCTGTGTGTATATTGTGTGTTGGAGGGGGGGGCTGTGTGTATATTGTGTGTTGGGGGGGCTGTGTGGATATAGTGTGTGTTGGGGGGGGCTGTGTGTATATTGTGTTGGGTGGGGGGGGGGCTGTGTGTATATTGTGTGTGTGTTGGGGGGGGCTGTGTGTATATTGTGTGTGTTGGGGGGGGGGCTGTGTGTATATTGTGTGTGTTGGGGGAGGGCTGTGTGTATATTGTGTGTGTTGGGGGGGGGGGCTGTGTGTATATTGTGTGTGTGTTGGGGGGGGGCTGTGTGTATATTGTGTGTGTTGGAGGGGGGGGGCTGTGTGTGTTGGGAGGGCTGTGTGTATATTGTGTGTGTTGGGGGGGCTGTGTGTATATTGTGTGTGTTGGAGGGGGGGCTGTGTGTATATTGT
This sequence comes from Rhinoderma darwinii, assembly GCF_050947455.1. Taxonomy (NCBI): domain Eukaryota; kingdom Metazoa; phylum Chordata; class Amphibia; order Anura; family Rhinodermatidae; genus Rhinoderma; species Rhinoderma darwinii. The sequence goes on from NW_027464074.1 coordinate 64,129, forward strand.
GTGTGTTGGGGGGGAGGGGCTGTGTGTATATTGTGTGTGTTGGGGGGGAGGGGCTGTGTGTATATTGTGTGTGTTGGGGGGGAGGGGCTGTGTGTATATTGTGTGTGTTGGGGGGGAGGGGCTGTGTGTATATTGTGTGTGTTGGGGGGGAGGGGCTGTGTGTATATTGTGTGTGTTGGGGGGGAGGGGCTGTGTGTATATTGTGTGTGTTGGGGGGGGGCTGTGTGTGTGTTGGGGGGGGCTGTGTGTATATTGTGTGTGTTGGGGGGGGGCTGTGTGTGTGTTGGGGGGGGCTGTGTGTGTGTTGGGGAGGGCTGTGTGTATATTGTGTGTGTTGGGGTGGGGGGCTGTGTGTATATTGTGTGTGTGTTGGGGGGGCTGTGTGTATATTGTGTGTGTTGGAGGGGGGGGGCTGTGTGTGTTGGGAGGGCTGTGTGTATATTGTGTGTGTTGGGGGGGCTGTGTGTATATTGTGTGTGTTGGAGGGGGGGGCTGTGTGTATATTGTGTGTGTTGGGGGGGAGGGGCTGTGTGTATATTGTGTGTGTTGGGGGGGAGGGGCTGTGTGTATATTGTGTGTGTTGGGGGGGAGGGGCTGTGTGTATATTGTGTGTGTTGGGGGGGAGGGGCTGTGTGTATATTGTGTGTGTTGGGGGGGAGGGGCTGTGTGTATATTGTGTGTGTTGGGGGGGGCTGTGTGTGTGTTGGGAGGGGCTGTGTGTATATTGTGTGTGTTGGGGGGGGGCTGTGTGTATATTGTGTGTGTTGGAGGGGGTTCTGTGTGTATATTGTGTGTTGGAGGGGGGGGCTGTGTGTATATTGTGTTGGGGGGGGCTGTGTGGATATAGTGTGTGTTGGGGGGGGCTGTGTGGATATAGTGTGTGTTGGGGGGGGCTGTGTGTATATTGTGTGTGTTGGGGGGGGCTGTGTGTATATTGTGTGTGTTGGGGGGGCTGTGTGTATATTGTGTGTGTTGGGGGGGCTGTGTGTATATTGTGTGTGTTGGGTGGGGGGGGGCTGTGTGTATATTGTGTGTGTGTTGGGGGGGCTGTGTGTATATTGTGTGTGTTGGGGGGGGGCTGTGTGTATATTGTGTGTGTTGGGGGGGGGGCTGTGTGTATATTGTGTGTGTGTTGAGGGGGGGGCTGTGTGTATATTGTGTGTTGGGGGGGGCTGTGTGTATATTGTGTGTGTGGGGGGGGGGGCTGTGTGTATATTGTGTGTGTATATTGTGTGTGTTGGGGGGGGCTGTGTGTATATTGTGTGTGTTGGGGGGGGCTGTGTGTATATTGTGTGTGTTGGGGGGGGCTGTGTGTATATTGTGTGTGTTGGGGGGGGGGGGCTGTGTGTATATTGTGTGTTGGGGGGGGGGCTGTGTGTATATAGTGTGTGTTGGGGGGGGGGCTGTGTGTATATAATGTGTGTTGGGGGGGGCTGTGTGTATATTGTGTGTGTTGGCGGGGGCTGTGTGTATATTGTGTGTGTTGGGGGGGGCTGTGTGTATATTGTGTGTTGGGGGGGGCTGTGTGTATATTGTGTGTGTTGGGGGGGGCTGTGTGGATATAGTGTGTGTTGGGGGGGGGCTGTGTGTATATTGTGTGTGTTGGGGGGGCTGTGTGTATATTGTGTGTGTTGGGGGGGGCTGTGTGTATATTGTGTGTGTTGGGGGGGGCTGTGTGTATATTGTGTGTTGGGGGGGCTGTGTGTATATTGTGTGTTGGGGGGGCTGTGTGTATATTGTGTGTTGGGGGGGCTGTGTGTATATTGTGTGTGTTGGGGGGGGGCTGTGTGTATATTGTGTGTGTTGGGGGGGGCTGTGTGTATATTGTGTGTGTTGGGGGGGGCTGTGTGTATATTGTGTGTGTTGGGGGGGGGCTGTGTGTATATTGTGTGTGTTGGGGGGGGGCTGTGTGTATATTGTGTGTGTTGGAGGGGGGGGCTGTGTGTATATTGTGTGTTGGAGGGGGGGCTGTGTGTATATTGTGTGTGTTGGGGGGGCTGTGTGTATATTGTGTGTGTTGGGTGGGGGGGGGGCTGTGTGTATATTGTGTGTGTGTTGGGGGGAGGGCTGTGTGTATATTGTGTGTGTTGGGGGGAGGGCTGTGTGTATATTGTGTGTGTTGGGGGGAGGGCTGTGTGTATATTGTGTGTGTTGGGGGGAGGGCTGTGTGTATATTGTGTGTGTGTTGGGGGGAGGGCTGTGTGTATATTGTGTGTGTGTTGGGGGGAGGGCTGTGTGTATATTGTGTGTGTGTTGGGGGGAGGGCTGTGTGTATATTGTGTGTGTGTTGGGGGAGGGCTGTGTGTATATTGTGTGGGGGGGGGGGCTGTGTGTATATTGTGTGGGGGGGGGCTGTGTGTATATTGTGTGGGGGGGGGCTGTGTGTGTTGGGGGGGAGGGCTGTGTGTATATTGTGTGGGTTGGCGGGGGCTGTGTGTATATTGTGTGTGTTGGGGGGGGGGGGGGCTGTGTATATTGTGTGTGTTGGGGGGGGGGCTGTGTGTATATTGTGTGTGTGTGTTGGGGGGGGGGGCTGTGTGTATATTGTGTGTGTTGGAGGGGGGGGGCTGTGTGTGTTGGGGGGGGGGCTGTGTGTATATTGTGTGTGTTGGGGGGGCTGTGTGTATATTGTGTGTGTTGGGGGGGGCTGTGTGTATATTGTGTGTGTTGGGGGGGGCTGTGTGTATATTGTGTGTGTTGGGGGGGCTGTGTGTATATTGTGTGTGTTGGGGGGGCTGTGTGTATATTGTGTGTGTTGGGGGGGGGCTGTGTGTATATTGTGTGTGTTGGGGGGGGCTGTGTGTATATTGTGTGTGTTGGGGGGGGCTGTGTGTATATTGTGTGTGTTGGGGGGGGGGCTGTGTGTATATTGTGTGTGTTGGGGGGGGCTGTGTGTATGTTGTGTGTGTTGGGGGGGCTGTGTGTATATTGTGTGTTTGGGGGGGGGCTGTGTGTATATTGTGTGTTGGGGGGGGCTGTGTGTATATTGTGTGTGTTGGGGGGGCTGTGTGTATATTGTGTGTGTTGGGGGGGGCTGTGTGTATATTGTGTGTGTTGGGGGGGGGCTGTGTGTATATTGTGTGTGTTGGGGGGGCTGTGTGTATATTGTGTGTGTTGGGGGGGCTGTGTGTATATTGTGTGTGTTGGGGGGGGGGCTGTGTGTATATTGTGTGTGTTGGAGGGGGGGCTGTGTGTATATTGTGTGTTGGAGGGGGGGGCTGTGTGTATATTGTGTGTTAGAGGGGGGGGCTGTGTGTATTGTGTGTGTTGGGGGGGAGGGGCTGTGTGTATATTGTGTGTGTTGGGTGGGGGGGGGGCTGTGTGTATATTGTGTGTGTGTTGGGGGGGGCTGTGTGTATATTGTGTGTGTGTTGGGGGGGGCTGTGTGTATTGTGTGTGTTGGGGGGGGGCTGTGTGTATATTGTGTGTGTTGGGGGGAGGGCTGTGTGTATATTGTGTGTGTTGGGGGGGGGCTGTGTGTATATTGTGTGTGTGTTGGGGGGGGGGCTGTGTGTATATTGTGTGTGTTGGAGGGGGGGGGGCTGTGTGTGTTGGGAGGGCTGTGTGTATATTGTGTGTGTTGGGGGGGCTGTGTGTATATTGTGTGTGTTGGAGGGGGGGCTGTGTGTATATTGTGTGTGTTGGGGGGGAGGGGCTGTGTGTATATTGTGTGTGTTGGGGGGGAGGGGCTGTGTGTATATTGTGTGTGTTGGGGGGGAGGGGCTGTGTGTATATTGTGTGTGTTGGGGGGGAGGGGCTGTGTGTATATTGTGTGTGTTGGGGGGGCTGTGTGTATATTGTGTGTGTGTTGGGGGGGCTGTGTGTGTGTTGGGGGGGCTGTGTGTGTGTTGGGGGGGGCTGTGTGTATATTGTGTGTGTTGGGGGGGGGGGCTGTGTGTATATTGTGTGTGTGTTGGGGGGGGGGCTGTGTGTATATTGTGTGTGTGTTGGGGGGGGGGGGCTGTGTGTATATTGTGTGTGTGTTGGGGGGGGCTGTGTGTGTGTTGGGTGGGGCTGTGTGTGTGGGGAGGGCTGTGTGTATATTGTGTGTG
>NW_027464074.1:68380-139082 GCF_050947455.1 Rhinoderma darwinii
TACCATCATCTCCTCATTATATGTAGCAGCGTCACGCTCCTGTACCGTCATCTCCTCCTCATTATATGTAGCAGCGTCACGCTCCTGTACCGTCATCTCCTCCTCATTATATGTAGCAGCGTCACGCTCCTGTACCGTCATCTCCTCATTATATGTAGCAGCGTCACGCTCCTGTACCGTCATCTCCTCATTATATGTAGCAGCGTCACGCTCCTGCACCGTCATCTCCTCCTCATTATATGTAGCAGCGTCACGCTCCTGTACCGTCATCTCCTCCTCATTATATGTAGCAGCGTCACGCTCCTGTACCGTCATCTCCTCCTCATTATATGTAGCAGCGTCACGCTCCTGTACCGTCATCTCCTCCTTATTATATGTAGCAGCGTCACGCTCCTGTACCGTCATCTCCTCATCATTATATGTAGCAGCGTCACGCTCCTGTACCATCATCTCCTCCCCATTATATGTAGCAGCGTCACGCTCCTGTACCGTCATCTCATTATATGTAGCAGCGTCACGCTCCTGTACCGTCATCTCCTCATTATATGTAGCAGCGTCACGCTCCTGTACCGTCATCTCCTCATTATATGTAGCAGCGTCACGCTCCTGTACCGTCATCTCCTCCTCATTATATGTAGCAGCGTCACGCTCCTGTACCGTCATCTCCTCATTATATGTAGCAGCGTCACGCTCCTGTACCGTCATCTCCTCATTATATGTAGCAGCGTCACGCTCCTGCACCGTCATCTCCTCCCCATTATATGTAGCAGCGTCACGCTCCTGTACCGTCATCTCCTCCTCATTATATGTAGCAGCGTCACGCTCCTGTACCGTCATCTCCTCCTCATTATATGTAGCAGCGTCACGCTCCTGCACCGTCATCTCCTCATCATTATATGTAGCAGCGTCACGCTCCTGTACCGTCATCTCCTCCTCATTATATGTAGCAAGCGTCACGCTCCTGTACCGTCATCTCCTCCTCATTATATGTAGCAGCGTCACGCTCCTGTACCGTCATCTCCTCCTCATTATATGTAGCAGCGTCACGCTCCTGTACCGTCATCTCCTCATCATTATATGTAGCAGCGTCACGCTCCTGTACCGTCATCTCCTCATCATTATATGTAGCAGCGTCACGCTCCTGTACCGTCATCTCCTCCTCATTATATGTAGCAGCGTCACGCTCCTGTACCGTCATCTCCTCATTATATGTAGCAGCGTCACGCTCCTGTACCGTCATCTCCTCATTATATGTAGCAGCGTCACGCTCCTGTACCGTCATCTCCTCATTATATGTAGCAGCGTCACGCTCCTGTACCATCATCTCCCCATTATATGTAGCAGCGTCACGCTCCTGTACCGTCATCTCCCCCTCATTATATGTAGCAGCGTCACGCTCCTGTACCGTCATCTCCTCATCATTATATGTAGCAGCGTCACGCTCCTGCACCGTCATCTCCTCCTCATTATATGTAGCAGCGTCACGCTCCTGTACCGTCATCTCCTCCTCATTATATGTAGCAGCGTCACGCTCCTGTACCGTCATCTCCTCCTCATTATATGTAGCAGCGTCACGCTCCTGTACCATCATCTCCTCCTCATTATATGTAGCAGCGTCACGCTCCTGTACCATCATCTCCTCATTATATGTAGCAGCGTCACGCTCCTGTACCGTCATCTCCTCCTCATTATATGTAGCAGCGTCACGCTCCTGTACCGTCATCTCCTCCTCATTATATGTAGCAGCGTCACGCTCCTGTACCGTCATCTCCTCCTCATTATATGTAGCAGCGTCACGCTCCTGTACCGTCATCTCCTCCTCATTATATGTAGCAGCCTCACGCTCCTGTACCGTCATCTCCTCCTCATTATATGTAGCAGCGTCACGCTCCTGTACCGTCATCTCCTCCTCATTATATGTAGCAGCGTCACGCTCCTGTACCGTCATCTCCTCCTCATTATATGTAGCAGCGTCACGCTCCTGTACCGTCATCTCCTCCTCATTATATGTAGCAGCGTCACGCTCCTGTACCGTCATCTCCTCCTCATTATATGTAGCAGCGTCACGCTCCTGCACCGTCATCTCCTCCTCATTATATGTAGCAGCGTCACGCTCCTGTACCGTCATCTCCTCATTATATGTAGCAGCGTCACGCTCCTGTACCGTCATCTCCTCCTCATTATATGTAGCAGCGTCACGCTCCTGTACCGTCATCTCCTCCTCATTATATGTAGCAGCGTCACGCTCCTGTACCGTCATCTCCTCCTCATTATATGTAGCAGCGTCACGCTCCTGTACCGTCATCTCCTCCTCATTATATGTAGCAGCGTCACGCTCCTGTACCATCATCTCCTCCTCATTATATGTAGCAGCGTCACGCTCCTGTACCGTCATCTCCTCCTCATTATATGTAGCAGCGTCACGCTCCTGCACCGTCATCTCCTCCTCATTATATGTAGCAGCGTCACGCTCCTGTACCGTCATCTCCTCCTTATTATATGTAGCAGCGTCACGCTCCTGTACCGTCATCTCCCCCTCATTATATGTAGCAGCGTCACGCTCCTGTACCGTCATCTCCTCCTCATTATATGTAGCAGCGTCACGCTCCTGTACCGTCATCTCCTCCTCATTATATGTAGCAGCCTCACGCTCCTGTACCGTCATCTCATTATATGTAGCAGCGTCACCTCCTGCACCATCATCTCCTCCTCATTATATGTAGCAGCGTCACGCTCCTGTACCGTCATCTCCTCCTCATTATATGTAGCAGCGTCACGCTCCTGTACCGTCATCTCCCCCTCATTATATGTAGCAGCGTCACGCTCCTGCACCGTCATCTCCTCCTCATTATATGTAGCAGCGTCACGCTCCTGTACCGTCATCTCCTCATCATTATATGTAGCAGCGTCACGCTCCTGTACCGTCATCTCCTCCTCATTATATGTAGCAGCGTCACGCTCCTGCACCGTCATCTCCCCCTCATTATATGTAGCAGCGTCACGCTCCTGCACCGTCATCTCCTCCTCATTATATGTAGCAGCGTCACGCTCCTGTACCGTCATCTCCTCCTCATTATATGTAGCAGCGTCACGCTCCTGTACCGTCATCTCCTCATTATATGTAGCAGCGTCACGCTCCTGTACCGTCATCTCCTCCTCATTATATGTAGCAGCGTCACGCTCCTGTACCGTCATCTCCTCCTCATTATATGTAGCAGCGTCACGCTCCTGCACCGTCATCTCCCCCTCATTATATGTAGCAGCGTCACGCTCCTGTACCGTCATCTCCTCCTCATTATATGTAGCAGCGTCACGCTCCTGTACCGTCATCTCCTCATTATATGTAGCAGCCTCACGCTCCTGTACCGTCATCTCCTCCTCATTATATGTAGCAGCGTCACGCTCCTGTACCGTCATCTCCCCCTCATTATATGTAGCAGCGTCACGCTCCTGTACCGTCATCTCATTATATGTAGCAGCGTCACGCTCCTGTACCGTCATCTCCTCCTCATTATATGTAGCAGCGTCACGCTCCTGTACCGTCATCTCCTCATCATTATATGTAGCAGCGTCACGCTCCTGCACCGTCATCTCCTCCTCATTATATGTAGCAGCGTCACGCTCCTGTACCGTCATCTCCTCCTCATTATATGTAGCAGCGTCACGCTCCTGTACCGTCATCTCCTCCTCATTATATGTAGCAGCGTCACGCTCCTGTACCATCATCTCCTCCCCATTATATGTAGCAGCGTCACGCTCCTGTACCATCATCTCCTCCTCATTATATGTAGCAGCGTCACGCTCCTGTACCGTCATCTCCTCCCCATTATATGTAGCAGCGTCACGCTCCTGTACCGTCATCTCCTCCTCATTATATGTAGCAGCGTCACGCTCCTGTACCGTCATCTCCTCCCCATTATATGTAGCAGCGTCACGCTCCTGTACCGTCATCTCCTCCTCATTATATGTAGCAGCGTCACGCTCCTGTACCGTCATCTCCTCCTCATTATATGTAGCAGCGTCACGCTCCTGTACCGTCATCTCCTCCTCATTATATGTAGCAGCGTCACGCTCCTGCACCGTCATCTCCTCCTCATTATATGTAGCAGCGTCACGCTCCTGCACCGTCATCTCCTCCTCATTATATGTAGCAGCGTCACGCTCCTGTACCGTCATCTCCTCATTATATGTAGCAGCGTCACGCTCCTGTACCGTCATCTCCTCCTCATTATATGTAGCAGCGTCACGCTCCTGTACCGTCATCTCCTCCTCATTATATGTAGCAGCGTCACGCTCCTGCACCGTCATCTCCCCCTCATTATATGTAGCAGCGTCACGCTCCTGTACCATCATCTCCTCCTCATTATATGTAGCAGCGTCACGCTCCTGTACCGTCATCTCATTATATGTAGCAGCGTCACGCTCCTGCACCATCATCTCCTCCTCATTATATGTAGCAGCGTCACGCTCCTGTACCGTCATCTCCTCCTCATTATATGTAGCAGCGTCACGCTCCTGCACCATCATCTCCTCCTCATTATATGTAGCAGCGTCACGCTCCTGTACCGTCATCTCCTCCTCATTATATGTAGCAGCGTCACGCTCCTGTACCGTCATCTCCTCCTCATTATATGTAGCAGCGTCACGCTCCTGTACCATCATCTCCTCATTATATGTAGCAGCGTCACGCTCCTGCACCGTCATCTCCTCATTATATGTAGCAGCGTCACGCTCCTGCACCGTCATCTCCTCATTATATGTAGCAGCGTCACGCTCCTGTACCGTCATCTCCTCCCCATTATATGTAGCAGCGTCACGCTCCTGTACCGTCATCTCCTCCTCATTATATGTAGCAGCGTCACGCTCCTGTACCGTCATCTCCTCCTCATTATATGTAGCAGCGTCACGCTCCTGCACCATCATCTCCTCCTCATTATATGTAGCAGCCTCACGCTCCTGTACCGTCATCTCCTCCTCATTATATGTAGCAGCGTCACGCTCCTGTACCGTCATCTCCTCCTCATTATATGTAGCAGCGTCACGCTCCTGTACCGTCATCCTCCCCCTCATATGTAGCAGCGTCACGCTCCTGTACCATCATCTCCTCATCATTATATGTAGCAGCGTCACGCTCCTGTACCGTCATCTCCTCCTCATTATATGTAGCAGCGTCACGCTCCTGCACCGTCATCTCCCCCTCATTATATGTAGCAGCGTCACGCTCCTGTACCGTCATCTCCTCCACATTATATGTAGCAGCGTCACGCTCCTGTACCGTCATCTCCTCATTATAAGTAGCAGCGTCACGCTCCTGTACCGTCATCTCCTCCTCATTATATGTAGCAGCGTCACGCTCCTGTACCGTCATCTCCTCCTCATTATATGTAGCAGCGTCACGCTCCTGCACCGTCATCTCCTCCTCATTATATGTAGCAGCGTCACGCTCCTGCACCGTCATCTCCTCCTCATTATATGTAGCAGCGTCACGCTCCTGTACCGTCATCTCCTCATTATATGTAGCAGCGTCACGCTCCTGTACCGTCATCTCCCCCTCATTATATGTAGCAGCGTCACGCTCCTGTACCGTCAGCTCCTCCTCATTATATGTAGCAGCGTCACGCTCCTGTACCGTCATCTCCCCCTCATTATATGTAGCAGCGTCACGCTCCTGTACCGTCATCTCCTCCTCATTATAAGTAGCAGCGTCACGCTCCTGTACCGTCATCTCCTCCTCATTATATGTAGCAGCGTCACGCTCCTGTACCATCATCTCCTCCTCATATGTAGCAGCGTCACGCTCCTGTACCGTCATCTCCTCCTCATTATATGTAGCAGCGTCACGCTCCTGTACCGTCATCTCCACATTATATGTAGCAGCGTCACGCTCCTGTACCGTCATCTCCACATTATATGTAGCAGCGTCACGATCCTGTACCGTCATCTCCTCCTCATTATATGTAGCAGCGTCACGCTCCTGTACCGTCATCTCCTCCTCATTATATGTAGCAGCGTCACGCTCCTGTACCGTCATCTCCTCATTATATGTAGCAGCGTCACGCTCCTGTACCGTCATCTCCTCCTCATTATATGTAGCAGCGTCACGCTCCTGTACCGTCATCTCCTCATTATATGTAGCAGCGTCACGCTCCTGTACCGTCATCTCCTCCTCATTATATGTAGCAGCGTCACGCTCCTGCACCGTCATCTCCTCCTCATTATATGTAGCAGCGTCACGCTCCTGTACCGTCATCTCCCCTTCATTATATGTAGCAGCGTCACGCTCCTGTACCGTCATCTCATTATATGTAGCAGCGTCACGCTCCTGTACCGTCATCTCCTCCTCATTATATGTAGCAGCGTCACGCTCCTGTACCGTCATCTCCTCCTCATTATATGTAGCAGCGTCACGCTCCTGTACCGTCATCTCCTCCTCATTATATGTAGCAGCGTCACGCTCCTGTACCATCATCTCCTCATTATATGTAGCAGCGTCACGCTCCTGTACCGTCATCTCCTCCTCATTATATGTAGCAGCGTCACGCTCCTGTACCGTCATCTCCTCCTCATTATATGTAGCAGCGTCACGCTCCTGTACCGTCATCTCCTCCTCATTATATGTAGCAGCGTCACGCTCCTGTACCGTCATCTCCTCATTATATGTAGCAGCGTCACGCTCCTGTACCGTCATCTCCTCCTCATTATATGTAGCAGCGTCACGCTCCTGCACCGTCATCTCCTCATTATATGTAGCAGCGTCACGCTCCTGTACCGTCATCTCCTCATTATATGTAGCAGCGTCACGCTCCTGCACCGTCATCTCCTCATTATATGTAGCAGCGTCACGCTCCTGTACCGTCATCTCCTCCTCATTATATGTAGCAGCGTCACGCTCCTGTACCGTCATCTCCTCATTATATGTAGCAGCGTCACGCTCCTGCACCGTCATCTCCTCATTATATGTAGCAGCGTCACGCTCCTGTACCGTCATCTCATTATATGAAGCAGCGTCACGCTCCTGTACCGTCATCTCCTCCTCATATGTAGCAGCGTCACGCTCCTGTACCGTCATCTCCTCCTCATTATATGTAGCAGCGTCACGCTCCCTGCACCGTCATCTCCCCCTCATTATATGTAGCAGCGTCACGCTCCTGTACCGTCATCTCCTCATTATATGTAGCAGCGTCACGCTCCTGTACCGTCACCTCCTCATTATATGTAGCAGCGTCACGCTCCTGTACCGTCATCTCCTCATTATATGTAGCAGCGTCACGCTCCTGTACCGTCATCTCCTCCTCATATGTAGCAGCGTCACGCTCCTGTACCGTCATCTCCTCATTATATGTAGCAGCGTCACGCTCCTGTACCGTCATCTCCTCCTCATTATATGTAGCAGCGTCACGCTCCTGTACCGTCATCTCCTCCTCATTATATGTAGCAGCGTCACGCTCCTGTACCGTCATCTCCTCCTCATTATATGTAGCAGCGTCACGCTCCTGTACCGTCATCTCCTCCTCATTATATGTAGCAGCGTCACGCTCCTGTACCGTCATCTCCTCATTATATGTAGCAGCGTCACGCTCCTGTACCGTCATCTCCCCCTCATTATATGTAGCAGCGTCACGCTCCTGTACCGTCATCTCCTCCTCATTATATGTAGCAGCGTCACGCTCCTGCACCGTCATCTCCCCCTCATTATATGTAGCAGCGTCACGCTCCTGTACCGTCATCTCCTCCTCATTATATGTAGCAGCGTCACGCTCCTGCACCGTCATCTCCTCCTCATTATATGTAGCAGCGTCACGCTCCTGTACCGTCATCTCCTCATCATTATATGTAGCAGCGTCACGCTCCTGTACCGTCATCTCCTCCTCATTATATGTAGCAGCGTCACGCTCCTGTACCGTCATCTCCTCCTCATTATATGTAGCAGCGTCACGCTCCTGTACCGTCATCTCCTCATTATATGTAGCAGCGTCACGCTCCTGTACCGTCACCTCCTCATTATATGTAGCAGCGTCACGCTCCTGTACCGTCATCTCCTCATTATATGTAGCAGCGTCACGCTCCTGTACCATCATCTCCTCCTCATTATATGTAGCAGCGTCACGCTCCTGTACCGTCATCTCCTCCTCATTATATGTAGCAGCGTCACGCTCCTGTACCGTCATCTCCTCATTATATGTAGCAGCGTCACGCTCCTGTACCGTCATCTCCTCCTCATTATATGTAGCAGCGTCACGCTCCTGTACCGTCATCTCCTCCTCATATGTAGCAGCGTCACGCTCCTGTACCGTCATCTCCTCCTCATTATATGTAGCAGCGTCACGCTCCTGTACCGTCATCTCCTCATTATATGTAGCAGCCTCACGCTCCTGTACCGTCATCTCCTCCTCATTATATGTAGCAGCGTCACGCTCCTGTACCGTCATCTCCTCCTCATTATATGTAGCAGCGTCACGCTCCTGTACCGTCATCTCCTCCTCATTATATGTAGCAGCGTCACGCTCCTGTACCGTCATCTCCTCCTCATTATATGTAGCAGCGTCACGCTCCTGTACCGTCATCTCCCCCTCATTATATGTAGCAGCGTCACGCTCCTGTACCGTCATCTCCCCCTCATTATATGTAGCAGCGTCACGCTCCTGTACCGTCATCTCCTCCTCATTATATGTAGCAGCGTCACGCTCCTGTACCATCATCTCCTCCTCATTATATGTAGCAGCGTCACGCTCCTGTACCGTCATCTCCTCCTCATTATATGTAGCAGCGTCACGCTCCTGTACCGTCATCTCCTCCTCATTATATGTAGCAGCGTCACGCTCCTGTACCGTCATCTCCTCCTCATTATATGTAGCAGCGTCACGCTCCTGTACCGTCATCTCCTCCTCATTATATGTAGCAGCGTCACGCTCCTGTACCGTCATCTCCTCCTCATTATATGTAGCAGCGTCACGCTCCTGTACCGTCATCTCCTCATTATATGTAGCAGCGTCACGCTCCTGTACCGTCATCTCCTCCTCATTATATGTAGCAGCGTCACGCTCCTGCACCGTCATCTCCTCCTCATTATATGTAGCAGCGTCACGCTCCTGTACCGTCATCTCCCCTTCATTATATGTAGCAGCGTCACGCTCCTGTACCGTCATCTCATTATATGTAGCAGCGTCACGCTCCTGTACCGTCATCTCCTCCTCATTATATGTAGCAGCGTCACGCTCCTGTACCGTCATCTCCTCCTCATTATATGTAGCAGCGTCACGCTCCTGTACCGTCATCTCCTCCTCATTATATGTAGCAGCGTCACGCTCCTGTACCGTCATCTCCTCCTCATTATATGTAGCAGCGTCACGCTCCTGTACCGTCATCTCCTCCTCATTATATGTAGCAGCGTCACGCTCCTGTACCGTCATCTCCTCATTATATGTAGCAGCGTCACGCTCCTGTACCGTCATCTCCTCCTCATTATATGTAGCAGCGTCACGCTCCTGTACCGTCATCTCCTCATTATATGTAGCAGCGTCACGCTCCTGTACCGTCATCTCCTCATTATATGTAGCAGCGTCACGCTCCTGTACCGTCATCTCCTCATTATATGTAGCAGCGTCACGCTCCTGTACCGTCATCTCCTCATTATATGTAGCAGCGTCACGCTCCTGTACCGTCATCTCCACATTATATGTAGCAGCGTCACGCTCCTGTACCGTCATCTCCTCCTCATTATATGTAGCAGCGTCACGCTCCTGCACCGTCATCTCCTCATTATATGTAGCAGCGTCACGCTCCTGTACCGTCATCTCCTCCTCATTATATGTAGCAGCGTCACGCTCCTGTACCGTCATCTCCTCCTCATTATATGTAGCAGCGTCACGCTCCTGTACCGTCATCTCCTCCTCATTATATGTAGCAGCGTCACGCTCCTGTACCGTCATCTCCTCCTCATTATATGTAGCAGCGTCACGCTCCTGTACCGTCATCTCCTCATTATATGTAGCAGCGTCACGCTCCTGTACCGTCATCTCCTCCTCATTATATGTAGCAGCGTCACGCTCCTGTACCGTCATCTCCTCATTATATGTAGCAGCGTCACGCTCCTGTACCGTCATCTCCTCCTCATTATATGTAGCAGCGTCACGCTCCTGTACCGTCATCTCCTCATTATATGTAGCAGCGTCACGCTCCTGCACCGTCATCTCCTCCTCATTATATGTAGCAGCGTCACGCTCCTGTACCGTCATCTCCTCCTCATTATATGTAGCAGCGTCACGCTCCTGTACCGTCATCTCCTCCTCATTATATGTAGCAGCGTCACGCTCCTGTACCGTCATCTCCTCCTCATTATATGTAGCAGCGTCACGCTCCTGTACCGTCATCTCCTCCTCATTATATGTAGCAGCGTCACGCTCCTGTACCGTCATCTCCTCCTCATTATATGTAGCAGCGTCACGCTCCTGCACCGTCATCTCCTCCTCATTATATGTAGCAGCGTCACGCTCCTGTACCGTCATCTCCTCATTATATGTAGCAGCGTCACGCTCCTGTACCGTCATCTCCTCCTCATTATATGTAGCAGCGTCACGCTCCTGTACCGTCATCTCCTCCTCATTATATGTAGCAGCGTCACGCTCCTGTACCGTCATCTCCTCATTATATGTAGCAGCGTCACGCTCCTGTACCGTCATCTCCCCTTCATTATATGTAGCAGCGTCACGCTCCTGTACCGTCATCTCCTCCTCATTATATGTAGCAGCGTCACGCTCCTGTACCGTCATCTCCTCATTATATGTAGCAGCGTCACGCTCCTGTACCGTCATCTCCCCTTCATTATATGTAGCAGCGTCACGCTCCTGTACCATCATCTCCTCCTCATTATATGTAGCAGCGTCACGCTCCTGTACCATCATCTCCTCATTATATGTAGCAGCGTCACGCTCCTGTACCGTCATCTCCTCCTCATTATATGTAGCAGCGTCACGCTCCTGTACCATCATCTCCTCCTCATTATATGTAGCAGCGTCACGCTCCTGTACCGTCATCTCCTCATTATATGTAGCAGCGTCACGCTCCTGTACCGTCATCTCCTCATTATATGTAGCAGCGTCACGCTCCTGTACCGCCATCTCCTCATTATATGTAGCAGCGTCACGCTCCTGTACCGTCATCTCCTCCTCATTATATGTAGCAGCGTCACGCTCCTGTACCATCATCTCCTCCTCATTATATGTAGCAGCGTCACGCTCCTGTACCATCATCTCCTCCTCATTATATGTAGCAGCGTCACGCTCCTGTACCGTCATCTCCTCATTATATGTAGCAGCGTCACGCTCCTGTACCGTCATCTCCTCATTATATGTAGCAGCGTCACGCTCCTGTACCGTCATCTCCTCATTATATGTAGCAGCGTCACGCTCCTGTACCGTCATCTCCTCCTCATTATATGTAGCAGCGTCACGCTCCTGTACCGTCATCTCCTCCTCATTATATGTAGCAGCGTCACGCTCCTGTACCGTCATCTCCTCATCATTATATGTAGCAGCGTCACGCTCCTGTACCATCATCTCCTCCTCATATGTAGCAGCGTCACGCTCCTGTACCGTCATCTCCTCCTCATTATATGTAGCAGCGTCACGCTCCTGTACCGTCATCTCCCCCTCATTATATGTAGCAGCGTCACGCTCCTGTACCATCATCTCCTCATTATATGTAGCAGCGTCACGCTCCTGTACCGTCATCTCCTCATTATATGTAGCAGCGTCACGCTCCTGTACCGTCATCTCCTCATTATATGTAGCAGCGTCACGCTCCTGTACCGTCATCTCCTCATCATTATATGTAGCAGCGTCACGCTCCTGTACCGTCATCTCCTCCTCATTATATGTAGCAGCGTCACGCTCCTGTACCGTCATCTCCTCCTCATTATATGTAGCAGCGTCACGCTCCTGTACCGTCATCTCCTCATTATATGTAGCAGCGTCACGCTCCTGTACCGTCATCTCCTCATTATATGTAGCAGCGTCACGCTCCTGTACCGTCATCTCCTCCTCATTATATGTAGCAGCGTCACGCTCCTGTACCGTCATCTCCTCCTCATTATATGTAGCAGCGTCACGCTCCTGTACCGTCATCTCCTCCTCATTATATGTAGCAGCGTCACGCTCCTGTACCATCATCTCCTCATCATTATATGTAGCAGCGTCACGCTCCTGTACCGTCATCTCCTCCTCATTATATGTAGCAGCGTCACGCTCCTGTACCGTCATCTCCTCCTCATTATATGTAGCAGCGTCACGCTCCTGTACCGTCATCTCCTCATTATATGTAGCAGCGTCACGCTCCTGTACCATCATCTCCCCATTATATGTAGCAGCGTCACGCTCCTGTACCGTCATCTCCTCCTCATTATATGTAGCAGCGTCACGCTCCTGTACCGTCATCTCATTATATGTAGCAGCGTCACGCTCCTGTACCGTCATCTCCTCCTCATTATATGTAGCAGCGTCACGCTCCTGTACCGTCATCTCCACATTATATGTAGCAGCGTCACGCTCCTGTACCGTCATCTCCTCCTCATTATATGTAGCAGCGTCACGCTCCTGTACCGTCATCTCCACATTATATGTAGCAGCGTCACGCTCCTGCACCGTCATCTCCTCATTATATGTAGCAGCGTCACGCTCCTGTACCGTCATCTCCTCCTCATTATATGTAGCAGCGTCACGCTCCTGTACCGTCATCTCCTCATTATATGTAGCAGCGTCACGCTCCTGTACCGTCATCTCCTCCTCATTATATGTAGCAGCGTCACGCTCCTGTACCGTCATCTCCTCCTCATTATATGTAGCAGCGTCACGCTCCTGTACCGTCATCTCCTCCTCATTATATGTAGCAGCGTCACGCTCCTGTACCGTCATCTCCTCCTCATTATATGTAGCAGCGTCACGCTCCTGTACCATCATCTCCTCCCCATTATATGTAGCAGCGTCACGCTCCTGCACCGTCATCTCCCCCTCATTATATGTAGCAGCGTCACGCTCCTGTACCGTCATCTCCTCATTATATGTAGCAGCGTCACGCTCCTGTACCGTCATCTCCACATTATATGTAGCAGCGTCACGCTCCTGTACCGTCATCTCCTCATTATATGTAGCAGCGTCACGCTCCTGTACCGTCATCTCCACATTATATGTAGCAGCGTCACGCTCCTGTACCATCATCTCCTCCTCATTATATGTAGCAGCGTCACGCTCCTGTACCGTCATCTCCTCATTATATGTAGCAGCGTCACGCTCCTGTACCGTCATCTCCTCCTCATTATATGTAGCAGCGTCACGCTCCTGTACCGTCATCTCCTCCTCATTATATGTAGCAGCGTCACGCTCCTGTACCGTCATCTCCTCCTCATTATATGTAGCAGCGTCACGCTCCTGTACCGTCATCTCCTCCTCATTATATGTAGCAGCGTCACGCTCCTGTACCGTCATCTCCTCATTATATGTAGCAGCGTCACGCTCCTGTACCGTCATCTCCCCTTCATTATATGTAGCAGCGTCACGCTCCTGTACCGTCATCTCCTCCTCATTATATGTAGCAGCGTCACGCTCCTGTACCGTCATCTCCTCATTATATGTAGCAGCGTCACGCTCCTGTACCGTCATCTCCCCTTCATTATATGTAGCAGCGTCACGCTCCTGTACCATCATCTCCTCCTCATTATATGTAGCAGCGTCACGCTCCTGTACCATCATCTCCTCATTATATGTAGCAGCGTCACGCTCCTGTACCGTCATCTCCTCCTCATATGTAGCAGCGTCACGCTCCTGTACCATCATCTCCTCCTCATTATATGTAGCAGCGTCACGCTCCTGTACCGTCATCTCCTCCTCATTATATGTAGCAGCGTCACGCTCCTGTACCGTCATCTCCTCATCATTATATGTAGCAGCGTCACGCTCCTGTACCATCATCTCCTCCTCATATGTAGCAGCGTCACGCTCCTGTACCGTCATCTCCTCCTCATTATATGTAGCAGCGTCACGCTCCTGTACCGTCATCTCCCCCTCATTATATGTAGCAGCGTCACGCTCCTGTACCATCATCTCCTCATTATATGTAGCAGCGTCACGCTCCTGTACCGTCATCTCCTCATTATATGTAGCAGCGTCACGCTCCTGTACCGTCATCTCCTCCTCATTATATGTAGCAGCGTCACGCTCCTGCACCGTCATCTCCTCATCATTATATGTAGCAGCGTCACGCTCCTGTACCGTCATCTCCTCATTATATGTAGCAGCGTCACGCTCCTGTACCGTCATCTCCTCATCATTATATGTAGCAGCGTCACGCTCCTGTACCGTCATCTCCTCCTCATTATATGTAGCAGCGTCACGCTCCTGTACCGTCATCTCCTCCTCATTATATGTAGCAGCGTCACGCTCCTGTACCGTCATCTCCTCATTATATGTAGCAGCGTCACGCTCCTGTACCGTCATCTCCTCATTATATGTAGCAGCGTCACGCTCCTGTACCGTCATCTCCTCCTCATTATATGTAGCAGCGTCACGCTCCTGTACCGTCATCTCCTCCTCATTATATGTAGCAGCGTCACGCTCCTGTACCATCATCTCCTCATCATTATATGTAGCAGCGTCACGCTCCTGTACCGTCATCTCCTCCTCATTATATGTAGCAGCGTCACGCTCCTGTACCGTCATCTCCTCCTCATTATATGTAGCAGCGTCACGCTCCTGTACCGTCATCTCCTCCTCATTATATGTAGCAGCGTCACGCTCCTGTACCGTCATCTCCTCATTATATGTAGCAGCGTCACGCTCCTGTACCATCATCTCCCCATTATATGTAGCAGCGTCACGCTCCTGTACCGTCATCTCCTCCTCATTATATGTAGCAGCGTCACGCTCCTGTACCGTCATCTCATTATATGTAGCAGCGTCACGCTCCTGTACCGTCATCTCCTCCTCATTATATGTAGCAGCGTCACGCTCCTGTACCGTCATCTCCACATTATATGTAGCAGCGTCACGCTCCTGTACCGTCATCTCCTCCTCATTATATGTAGCAGCGTCACGCTCCTGTACCGTCATCTCCACATTATATGTAGCAGCGTCACGCTCCTGCACCGTCATCTCCTCATTATATGTAGCAGCGTCACGCTCCTGTACCGTCATCTCCTCCTCATTATATGTAGCAGCGTCACGCTCCTGTACCGTCATCTCCTCATTATATGTAGCAGCGTCACGCTCCTGTACCGTCATCTCCTCATTATATGTAGCAGCGTCACGCTCCTGTACCGTCATCTCCTCATTACATGTAGCAGCGTCACGCTCCTGTACCGTCATCTCCCCTTCATTATATGTAGCAGCGTCACGCTCCTGTACCGTCATCTCCTCCTCATTATATGTAGCAGCGTCACGCTCCTGTACCGTCATCTCCTCCTCATTATATGTAGCAGCGTCACGCTCCTGTACCGTCATCTCCCCCTCATTATATGTAGCAGCGTCACGCTCCTGTACCGTCATCTCCTCCTCATTATATGTAGCAGCGTCACGCTCCTGTACCGTCATCTCCTCCTCATTATATGTAGCAGCGTCACGCTCCTGTACCGTCATCTCCACATTATATGTAGCAGCGTCACGCTCCTGTACCGTCATCTCCTCCTCATTATATGTAGCAGCGTCACGCTCCTGTACCGTCATCTCCTCCTCATTATATGTAGCAGCGTCACGCTCCTGTACCATCATCTCCTCCTCATTATATGTAGCAGCGTCACGCTCCTGTACCGTCATCTCCTCCTCATTATATGTAGCAGCGTCACGCTCCTGCACCGTCATCTCCCCCTCATTATATGTAGCAGCGTCACGCTCCTGTACCGTCATCTCCTCATTATATGTAGCAGCGTCACGCTCCTGTACCGTCATCTCCTCCTCATTATATGTAGCAGCGTCACGCTCCTGTACCGTCATCTCCCCTTCATTATATGTAGCAGCGTCACGCTCCTGTACCGTCATCTCCTCCTCATTATATGTAGCAGCGTCACGCTCCTGTACCGTCATCTCCTCATTATATGTAGCAGCCTCACGCTCCTGTACCGTCATCTCCTCATCATTATATGTAGCAGCGTCACGCTCCTGTACCGTCATCTCCTCCTCATTATATGTAGCAGCGTCACGCTCCTGTACCGTCATCTCCCCCTCATTATATGTAGCAGCGTCACGCTCCTGTACCGTCATCTCCTCCTCATTATATGTAGCAGCGTCACGCTCCTGTACCGTCATCTCCCCCTCATTATATGTAGCAGCGTCACGCTCCTGTACCGTCATCTCCTCCTCATTATATGTAGCAGCGTCACGCTCCTGTACCGTCATCTCCTCCTCATTATATGTAGCAGCGTCACGCTCCTGTACCGTCATCTCCTCCTCATTATATGTAGCAGCGTCACGCTCCTGTACCGTCATCTCCTCCTCATTATATGTAGCAGCGTCACGCTCCTGTACCGTCATCTCCTCATTATATGTAGCAGCCTCACGCTCCTGTACCGTCATCTCCTCATCATTATATGTAGCAGCGTCACGCTCCTGTACCGTCATCTCCTCCTCATTATATGTAGCAGCGTCACGCTCCTGTACCGTCATCTCCTCCTCATTATATGTAGCAGCGTCACGCTCCTGTACCATCATCTCCTCCTCATTATATGTAGCAGCGTCACGCTCCTGTACCGTCATCTCCTCCTCATTATATGTAGCAGCGTCACGCTCCTGCACCGTCATCTCCTCCTCATTATATGTAGCAGCGTCACGCTCCTGCACCGTCATCTCCCCCTCATTATATGTAGCAGCGTCACGCTCCTGTACCGTCATCTCCTCCTCATTATATGTAGCAGCGTCACGCTCCTGTACCGTCATCTCCTCCTCATTATATGTAGCAGCGTCACGCTCCTGTACCGTCATCTCCTCCTCATATGTAGCAGCGTCACGCTCCTGTACCGTCATCTCCTCCTCATTATATGTAGCAGCGTCACGCTCCTGTACCGTCATCTCCTCATTATATGTAGCAGCGTCACGCTCCTGTACCGTCATCTCCTCCTCATTATATGTAGCAGCGTCACGCTCCTGTACCGTCATCTCCTCCTCATTATATGTAGCAGCGTCACGCTCCTGTACCGTCATCTCCTCCTCATTATATGTAGCAGCGTCACGCTCCTGTACCGTCATCTCCTCCTCATTATATGTAGCAGCGTCACGCTCCTGTACCGTCATCTCCTCCTCATTATATGTAGCAGCGTCACGCTCCTGTACCGTCATCTCCCCCTCATTATATGTAGCAGCGTCACGCTCCTGTACCGTCATCTCCTCCTCATTATATGTAGCAGCGTCACGCTCCTGTACCGTCATCTCCTCATTATATGTAGCAGCGTCACGCTCCTGTACCGTCATCTCCTCCTCATTATATGTAGCAGCGTCACGCTCCTGCACCGTCATCTCCTCCTCATTATATGTAGCAGCGTCACGCTCCTGTACCGTCATCTCCCCCTCATTATATGTAGCAGCGTCACGCTCCTGTACCGTCATCTCCTCCTCATTATATGTAGCAGCGTCACGCTCCTGTACCGTCATCTCCTCCTCATTATATGTAGCAGCGTCACGCTCCTGTACCGTCATCTCCTCATTATATGTAGCAGCGTCACGCTCCTGTACCGTCATCTCCTCCTCATTATATGTAGCAGCGTCACGCTCCTGTACCGTCATCTCCTCCTCATTATATGTAGCAGCGTCACGCTCCTGCACCGTCATCTCCTCCTCATTATATGTAGCAGCGTCACGCTCCTGTACCGTCATCTCCTCATTATATGTAGCAGCGTCACGCTCCTGTACCGTCATCTCCTCCTCATTATATGTAGCAGCGTCACGCTCCTGTACCGTCATCTCCTCCTCATTATATGTAGCAGCGTCACGCTCCTGTACCGTCATCTCCTCCTCATTATATGTAGCAGCGTCACGCTCCTGTACCGTCATCTCCTCCTCATTATATGTAGCAGCGTCACGCTCCTGTACCGTCATCTCCCCCTCATTATATGTAGCAGCGTCACGCTCCTGTACCGTCATCTCCTCCTCATTATATGTAGCAGCGTCACGCTCCTGTACCGTCATCTCCTCATTATATGTAGCAGCGTCACGCTCCTGTACCGTCATCTCCTCCTCATTATATGTAGCAGCGTCACGCTCCTGTACCGTCATCTCCTCCTCATTATATGTAGCAGCGTCACGCTCCTGTACCGTCATCTCCTCCTCATTATATGTAGCAGCGTCACGCTCCTGTACCGTCATCTCCTCATTATATGTAGCAGCGTCACGCTCCTGTACCGTCATCTCCTCCTCATTATATGTAGCAGCGTCACGCTCCTGTACCGTCATCTCCTCCTCATTATATGTAGCAGCGTCACGCTCCTGCACCGTCATCTCCTCCTCATTATATGTAGCAGCGTCACGCTCCTGTACCGTCATCTCCTCATTATATGTAGCAGCGTCACGCTCCTGTACCGTCATCTCCTCCTCATTATATGTAGCAGCGTCACCCTCGTGCCCTGGTGAGCCGGGTCTATAATTACACGTCCATGTACCTGCGTGTTGTGCGCCCGCTGGGCAGGCTGCTTGCGGCTGGCTCCGGGGTCCTCTGAGGCGGCTCCGTCTCTTCTCTTCCTCTTCCCCGGGGGTCTTTTTCTGTAGGGTTCCTCCAGTGGGGCAGATTCTACGGAGACGTCTCTCTACAGGGAGGGAATAAGACGTCTGCAGATTATCACTAGTACCGGATGTGGCGCTCTGCAGGCTCCGGTGGCCCTCGCTCACCACGTGCGTCCCCCCAGCCATGAACGTGTGAGGCATAGTACCAAACCCTCTGCTGTAAAAGCTGCAGTAATTGCCCACTGTGGCCGCAGTGTTTACAGCAGTGGGTTTGCTATCCTCAGCAGCAGTAGGAGCGGCGGGGCTGTATACGCAGGACGAGACATGGCAGTATATATGTATCATTAACTCCTCCATGACCGCGGCCTCCTCACCTGCATGGTCTCCAGGCTGCCATAACTGCTGATACAGAAGCCATCGATCACGTCTTCCTCCCGCAGCGCACAGCTTTCATCGTCTCTCTTCCGCCGCTTCTTCTTGCGCTGTGGGCGGGGCCAGACCGCTGGCTCTGGACTTGAAGATAAGGAGTTTGCAGGTGACGGGCCCCTGTGCCGGTCTCTTTGGGCCTTTGATCGCCTGCGTGGGAGACGGGGCCCCGGGCGGCTCCTGGGTATATGGTGAGGGGCCTCCATGTCGGGGCCTTTATCCTCCGGGCCGCAGCATATCTCCACACGGCAAGCTTCTCTGGGATCTGCAGGGGTCAGCCGAGGGAGGTGAAGGGGCGGAGTCACCAGTGCTTGCTCACAGGAGGGGCGGCCTCAAGCATGGCCGCAAGACAAGGGGAGGTCTACCGGAGAACGGGGCACTGGAGAAGTCTGTCGGGGGTGGGGGGCACGGACATCACTAAGCCATTAGGATGGCAGAACAAAGACACCGGAAAACCGGGCCTATTCCTAAACCTGAGCAACACAATTCACGGTGAGGGGTAGAACAATGTGGCAAGGGAGGCCGGGGCACTGTGGGCAGGGGAGGCCGGGGGCACTGTGGGCAGGGGAGGCCGGGGGCACTGGAGGCCGGGGGCACTGTGGGCAGGGGAGGCCGGGGGCACTGGAGGCCGGGGAGGCCGGGGGCACTGGGGGCAAGGGAGGCCGGGGGCACGAGAGGCCGGGGGCAGTGGAGGTCGGGGGCAGTGTGGGCAGGAGAGGCTTGGGGCAGGGGAGGCAGGGGGCACTGTGGGCAGGGGAGGTCGGGGGCAATGTGGGCAGGGGAGGTCAGGGGCAGTGGAGGCCGGGGGCAGGGGAGATCGGGGGCACTGTGGGCAGGGGAGGCCGGGGGCACTGTGGGCAGGGGAGGCCGGGGGCACTGTGGGCAGGGGAGGCCGGGGGCACTGGAGGCCGGGGGCAGTGGAGGTCGGGGGCAGTGTGGGCAGGAGAGGCTTGGGGCAGGGGAGGCAGGGGGCACTGTGGGCAGGGGAGGTCGGGGGCAATGTGGGCAGGGGAGGTCAGGGGCAGTGGAGGCCGGGGGCAGGGGAGATCGGGGGCACTGTGGGCAGGGGAGGCCGGGGGCACTGTGGGCAGGGGAGGCCGGGGGCACTGTGGGCAGTGGAGGCAGGGGGCACTGTGGGCAGTGGAGATAGGGGGCACTGTGGGCAGTGGAGATAGGGGGCACTGGAGGCCGGGGGCACTGTGGGCAGTGGAGATCGGGGGCACTGTGGGCAGGGGAGGCCGGGGACACTGTGGGCAGGGGAGATCCGGGGGCACTGTGGGCAGTGGAGATCCGGGGCACTGTGGGCAGGGGAGGCCGGGGACACTGTGGGCAGGGGAGGCCGGGGGCACTGTGGGCAGTGGAGATCCGGGGCACTGTGGGCAGGGGAGATAGGGGGCACTATCACTAAACACTTGTGGCCTGGGGTGTTATGGGGCAAAACAGTCACCAGGGGGCAGAATATAGAGGGGAGCAGACGATTCACTGACGGTACATGGAGGGAGTGGTGACCCCAGGGCCTGATGAGAAGCAGTGACTCTAGTGATGGGGCCGGATGAGAGGGAGGGGAGTAGTCCCTGTGTGGGGAGGCGGCAGCAGCGGGGACTCCGCAGGATGAGGTTTGGTCTGCTACCTGAGCTGGGGGTCTTCTCCGGGACTCGGGGGTCGCCGGGATTCTCTCTCCTCTTCCCCCGGACCTGTCTCCGGTCTTTTTCCTTTCTCTTTAGGCCCCGCCTTCCGCACTCAACGTCCTGCGTGAAAAAACGTGATTACGTCATTCCATAGTTAAATGACACGGCTGCCATTTTCCGGTAGGCAAGACGCAAGAAAAATGGCCGCTTTCACGCCTCTTCCATATCATGGCTACAAGTGGTCGACGGCAACCGGGTCTTAGGCAAAATGTCCTCCATTTCACAGACACAAGATCAGTTACCGAAAGAGGATTGCTGTGTGCTGCTGTGGCGGACGGCAGACAGAACACAGTCCAACTAATGACCCTCACACAGCGGTAACACTGCACACCCTGCTCCATCCCAGGAAATATATATATATACCCCACCCCAGACACCTCACTAAGGATGTACTGATCCTGAGTTATATCCTGTATTATACTCCAGAGCTGCACTCACTATTCTGCTGGTGGAGTCACTGTGCACATACATTAATTACTTATCCTGTACTGATCCTGAGTTATATCCTGTATTATATTCCAGAGCGGCACTCACTATTCTGCTGGTGGAGTCTCTGTGTACATACATTACATTACTTACCCTGTACTGATCCTGAGTTACATCCTGTATTATACTCCAGAGCTGCACTCACTATTCTGCTGGTGGAGTCACTGTGTACATACATTACATTACTTATCCTGTGCTGATCCTGAGTTATATCCTGTATTATACTCCAGAGCTGCACTCACTATTCTGCTTGTGGAGTCACTGTGTACATACATTACTTATCCTGTACTGATCCTGAGTTACATCCTGTATTATACTCCAGAGCTGTACTCACTATTCTGCTGGTGGGGTCACTGTGTACATATATTACATTACTTATCCTGTACTGATCCTGAGTTATATCCTGTATTATACTCCAGAGCTGCAATCACTATTCTGCTGGTGGAGTCACTGTGTACATACATTACATTACTTATCCTGTACTGATCCTGAGTTACATCCTGTATTACACTCCAGAGCTGCACTCACTATTCTGCTGGTGCAGTCACTGTGTACATACATTACATTACTTATCCTGTACTGATCCTGAGTTATATCCTGTATTATACTCCAGAGCTGCACTCACTATTCTGCTGGTGGTGTCACTGTGTACATACATTACTGATCCTGTACTGATCCTGAGTTACATCCTGTATTATACTCCAGAGCTGCACTCACTATTCTGCTGGTGGAGTCACTGTGTACATACATTACATTACTTATCCTGTACTGATCCTGAGTTACATCCTGTATTATACTCCAGAGCTGCACTCACTATTCTGCTGGTGGAGTCACTGTGTACATACATTACTTATCCTGTACTGATCCTGAGTTACATCCTGTATTATACTCCAGAGCTGCACTCACTATTCTGCTGGTGGAGTCACGGTGTACATACATTACATTACTTATCCTGTACTGATCCTGAGTTACATCCTGTATTATACTCCAGAGCTGCACTCACTATTCTGCTGGTGGAGTCACGGTGTACATACATTACATTACTTATCCTGTACTGATCCTGAGTTACATCCTGGATTATACTCCAGAGCTGCACTCACTGTTCTGCTGGTGGAGTCACTGTGTACATACATTACTTATCCTGTACTGATCCTGAGTTACATCCTGTATTATACTCCAGAGCTGCACTCACGATTCTGCTGGTGGAGTCACTGTACATACATTACATTACTTATCCTGTACTGATCCTGAGTTACATCCTGTGTTATACTCCAGAGCTGCGCTCACTATTCTGCTGGTGGAGTCACTGTGTACATACATTACATTACTTATCCTGTACTGATCCTGAGTTATATCCTGTATTATACTCCAGAGCTGCACTCACTATTCTGCTGGTGGAGTCACTGTGTACATACATTACTTATCCTGTACTGATCCTGAGTTACATCCTGTGTTATACTCCAGAGCTGCACTAACTATTCTGCTGGTGGAGTCACTGTGTACATACATTACATTACTTATCCTGTACTGATCCTGAGTTACATACTGTATTATACTCCAGAGCTGCACTCACTATTCTGCTGGTGGAGTCACTGTGTACATACATTACATTACTTATCCTGTACTGATCCTGAGTTACATCCTGTATTATACTCCAGAGCTGCACTCACTATTCTGCTGGTGGAGTCACGGTGTACATACATTACATTACTTATCCTGTACTGATCCTGAGTTACATCCTGTATTATACTCCAGAGCTGCACTCACTATTCTGCTGGTGGAGTCACTGTGTATATACATTACTTATCCTGTACTGATCCTGAGTTACATCCTGCATTATACTCCAGAGCTGCACTCACTATTCTGCTGGTGGAGTCACTATGTACATACATTACATTATTTATCCTGTACTGATCCTGAGTTATATCCTGTATTATACTCCAGAGCGGCACTCACTATTCTGCTGGTGGAGTCACTGTGTACATACATTACATTACTTATCCTGTACTGATCCTGAGTTACATCCTGTATTATACTCCAGAGCTGCACTCACTATTCTGCTGGTGGAGTCACTGTGTACATACATTACATTACTTATCCTGTACTGATCCTGAGTTACATCCTGTATTATACTCCAGAGCTGCACTCACTATTCTGCTGGTGGAGTCACTGTGTATATACATTACTTATCCTGTACTGATCCTGAGTTACATCCTGCATTATACTCCAGAGCTGCACTCACTATTCTGCTGGTGGAGTCACTGTGTACATACATTACATTACTTATCCTGTACTGATCCTGAGTTACATCCTGTATTATACTCCAGAGCTGCACTCACTATCCTGCTGGTGGAGTCACTGTGTACATACATTACATTACTTATCCTGTACTGATCCTGAGTTATATCCTGTATTATACTCCAGAGCTGCACTCACTATTCTGCTGGTGGAGTCACTGTGTACATACATTACTTATCCTGTACTGATCCTGAGTTACATCCTGTATTATACTCCAGAGCTGCACTCACTATTCTGCTGGTGGAGCCACTGTGTACATACATTACTTATCCTGTACTGATCCTGAGTTACATCCTGTATTATACTCCAGAGCTGCACTCACTATTCTGCTGGTGGAGTCACTGTGTACATACATTACATTACTTATCCTGTACTGATCCTGAGTTATATCCTGTATTATACTCCAGAGCTGCACTCACTGTTCTGCTGGTGGAGTCACTGTGTACATACATTACTTATCCTGTACTGATCCTGAGTTACATCCTGTATTATACTCCAGAGCTGCACTCACTATTCTGCTGGTGGAGTCACGGTGTACATACATTACATTACTTATCCTGTACTGATCCTGAGTTACATCCTGTATTATACTCCAGAGCTGCACTCACTATTCTGCTGGTGGAGTCACTGTGTATATACATTACTTATCCTGTACTGATCCTGAGTTACATCCTGCATTATACTCCAGAGCTGCACTCACTATTCTGCTGGTGGAGTCACTGTGTACATACATTACATTACTTATCCTGTACTGATCCTGAGTTATATCCTGTATTATACTCCAGAGGTGCACTCACTATTCTGCTGGTGGAGTCACGGTGTACATACATTACATTATTTATCCTGTACTGATCCTGAGTTATATCCTGTATTATACTCCAGAGCGGCACTCACTATTCTGCTGGTGGAGTCACTGTGTACATACATTACATTACTTATCCTGTACTGATCCTGAGTTACATCCTGTATTATACTCCAGAGCTGCACTCACTATTCTGCTGGTGGAGTCACTGTGTACATACATTACATTACTTATCCTGTACTGATCCTGAGTTACATCCTGTATTATACTCCAGAGCTGCACTCACTATTCTGCTGGTGGAGTCACTGTGTATATACATTACTTATCCTGTACTGATCCTGAGTTACATCCTGCATTATACTCCAGAGCTGCACTCACTATTCTGCTGGTGGAGTCACTGTGTACATACATTACATTACTTATCCTGTACTGATCCTGAGTTACATCCTGTATTATACTCCAGAGCTGCACTCACTATCCTGCTGGTGGAGTCACTGTGTACATACATTACATTACTTATCCTGTACTGATCCTGAGTTATATCCTGTATTATACTCCAGAGCTGCACTCACTATTCTGCTGGTGGAGTCACTGTGTACATACATTACTTATCCTGTACTGATCCTGAGTTACATCCTGTATTATACTCCAGAGCTGCACTCACTATTCTGCTGGTGGAGTCACTGTGTATATACATTACTTATCCTGTACTGATCCTGAGTTACATCCTGCATTATACTCCAGAGCTGCACTCACTATTCTGCTGGTGGAGTCACTGTGTACATACATTACATTACTTATCCTGTACTGATCCTGAGTTATATCCTGTATTATACTCCAGAGGTGCACTCACTATTCTGCTGGTGGAGTCACGGTGTACATACATTACATTATTTATCCTGTACTGATCCTGAGTTATATCCTGTATTATACTCCAGAGCGGCACTCACTATTCTGCTGGTGGAGTCACTGTGTACATACATTACATTACTTATCCTGTACTGATCCTGAGTTACATCCTGTATTATACTCCAGAGCTGCACTCACTATTCTGCTGGTGGAGTCACTGTGTACATACATTACATTACTTATCCTGTACTGATCCTGAGTTACATCCTGTATTATACTCCAGAGCTGCACTCACTATTCTGCTGGTGGAGTCACTGTGTATATACATTACTTATCCTGTACTGATCCTGAGTTACATCCTGCATTATACTCCAGAGCTGCACTCACTATTCTGCTGGTGGAGTCACTGTGTACATACATTACATTACTTATCCTGTACTGATCCTGAGTTACATCCTGTATTATACTCCAGAGCTGCACTCACTATCCTGCTGGTGGAGTCACTGTGTACATACATTACATTACTTATCCTGTACTGATCCTGAGTTATATCCTGTATTATACTCCAGAGCTGCACTCACTATTCTGCTGGTGGAGTCACTGTGTACATACATTACTTATCCTGTACTGATCCTGAGTTACATCCTGTATTATACTCCAGAGCTGCACTCACTATTCTGCTGGTGGAGCCACTGTGTACATACATTACTTATCCTGTACTGATCCTGAGTTACATCCTGTATTATACTCCAGAGCTGCACTCACTGTTCTGCTGGTGGAGTCACTGTGTACATACATTACTTATCCTGTACTGATCCTGAGTTACATCCTGTATTATACTCCAGAGCTGCACTCACTATTCTGCTGGTGGAGTCACTGTACATACATTACATTACTTATCCTGTACTGATCCTGAGTTACATCCTGTGTTATACTCCAGAGCTGCACTAACTATTCTGCTGGTGGAGTCACTGTGTACATACATTACATTACTTATCCTGTACTGATCCTGAGTTATATCCTGTATTATACTCCAGAGCTGCACTCACTATTCTGCTGGTGGAGTCACTGTGTACATACATTGCATTACTTATCCTGTACTGATCCTGAGTTATATCCTGTATTATACTCCAGAGCTGCACTCACTATTCTGCTGGTGGAGTCACTGTGTACATACATTTACATTACTTATCCTGTACTGATCCTGAGTTACATCCTGTGTTATACTCCAGATCTGCATTCACTATTCTGCTGGTGGAGTCACTGTGTATATACATTACTTATCCTGTACTGATCCTGAGTTACATCCTGTATTATACTCCAGAGCTGCACTCACTATTCTGCTGGTGGAGTCACTGTGTACATACATAACATTACTTATCCTGTACTGATCCTGAGTTACATCCTGTATTATACTCCAGAGCTGAGCTCACTATTCTGCTGGTGGAGTCACTGTGTACATACATTACATTACCTATCCTGTACTGATCCGGAGTTATATCCTGTATTATACTCCAGAGCTGCACTCACTATTCTGCTGGTGGAGTCACTGTGTACATACATTACATTACTTATCCTGTACTGATCCTGAGTTATATCCTGTATTATACTCCAGAGCTGCACTCACTATTCTGCTGGTGCAGTCACTGTGTATATACATTACATTACTTATCCTGTACTGATCCTGAGTTATATCCTGTATTATACTCCAGAGCTGCACTCACTATTCTGCTGGTGGAGTCACTGTGTACATACATTACATTACTTATCCTGTACTGATCCTGAGTTACATCCTGTATTATACTCCAGAGCTGCACTCACTATTCTGCTGGTGGAGTCACTGTGTACATACATAACATTACTTATCCTGTACTGATCCTGAGTTACATCCTGTATTATACTCCAGAGCTGAGCTCACTATTCTGCTGGTGGAGTCACTGTGTACATACATTACATTACTTATCCTGTACTGATCCTGAGTTATATCCTGTATTATACTCCAGAGCTGCACTCACTATTCTGCTGGTGGAGTCACTGTGTACATACATTACTTATCCTGTACTGATCCTGAGTTATATCCTGTATTATACTCCAGAGCTGCACTCACTATTCTGCTGGTGCAGTCACTGTGTATATACATTACATTACTTATCCTGTACTGATCCTGAGTTATATCCTGTATTATACTCCAGAGCTGCACTCACTATTCTGCTGGTGGAGTCACTGTGTACATACATTACATTACTTATCCTGTACTGATCCGGAGTTACATCCTGTATTATACTCCAGAGCTGCACTCACTATTCTGCTGGTGGAGTCACTGTGTACATACATTACATTACTTACCCTGTACTGATCCTGAGTTATATCCTGTATTATACTCCAGAGCTGCACTCACTATTCTGCTGGTGGAGTCACTGTGTACATACATTACATTACTTATCCTGTACTGATCCTGAGTTATATCCTGTATTATACTCCAGAGCTGCACTCACTATTCTGCTGGTGGAGTCACTATGTACATACATTACATTATTTATCCTGTACTGATCCTGAGTTATATCCTGTATTATACTCCAGAGCTGCACTCACTATTCTGCTGGTGGAGTCACTATGTACATACATTACATTACTTATCCTGTACTGATCCTGAGTTATATCCTATATTATACTCCAGAGCTGCACTCACTATTCTGCTGGTGGAGTCACTGTGTACATACATTGCATTACTTATCCTGTACTGATCCTGAGTTACATCCTGTGTTATACTCCAGATCTGCATTCACTATTCTGCTGGTGGAGTCACTGTGTATATACATTACTTATCCTGTACTGATCCTGAGTTACATCCTGTATTATACTCCAGAGCTGCACTCACTATTCTGCTGGTGGAGTCACTGTGTACATACATAACATTACTTATCCTGTACTGATCCTGAGTTACATCCTGTATTATACTCCAGAGCTGAGCTCACTATTCTGCTGGTGGAGTCACTGTGTACATACATTACATTACCTATCCTGTACTGATCCTGAGTTATATCCTGTATTATACTCCAGAGCTGCACTCACTATTCTGCTGGTGGAGTCACTGTGTACATACATTACATTACTTATCCTGTACTGATCCTGAGTTATATCCTGTATTATACTCCAGAGCTGCACTCACTATTCTGCTGGTGCAGTCACTGTGTATATACATTACATTACTTATCCTGTACTGATCCTGAGTTATATCCTGTATTATACTCCAGAGCTGCACTCACTATTCTGCTGGTGGAGTCACTGTGTACATACATTACATTACTTATCCTGTACTGATCCTGAGTTACATCCTGTATTATACTCCAGAGCTGCACTCACTATTCTGCTGGTGGAGTCACTGTGTACATACATAACATTACTTATCCTGTACTGATCCTGAGTTACATCCTGTATTATACTCCAGAGCTGAGCTCACTATTCTGCTGGTGGAGTCACTGTGTACATACATTACATTACTTATCCTGTACTGATCCTGAGTTATATCCTGTATTATACTCCAGAGCTGCACTCACTATTCTGCTGGTGGAGTCACTGCGTACATACATT
The DNA here is from genome assembly GCF_050947455.1 of Rhinoderma darwinii. Lineage (NCBI taxonomy): Eukaryota > Metazoa > Chordata > Amphibia > Anura > Rhinodermatidae > Rhinoderma > Rhinoderma darwinii. The sequence goes on from NW_027464074.1 coordinate 97,213, forward strand.
ACATTACTTATCCTGTACTGATCCTGAGTTATATCCTGTATTATACTCCAGAGCTGCACTCACTGTCCTGCTGGTGGAGTCACTGTGTACATACATTACATTATTTATCCTGTACTGATCCTGAGTTATATCCTATATTATACTCCAGAGCTGCACTCACTATTCTGCTGGTGGAGTCACTATGTACATACATTACATTATTTATCCTGTACTGATCCTGAGTTATATCCTGTATTATACTCCAGAGCTGCACTCACTATTCTGCTGGTGGAGTCACTATGTACATACATTACATTACTTATCCTGTACTGATCCTGAGTTATATCCTATATTATACTCCAGAGCTGCACTCACTATTCTGCTGGTGGAGTCACTGTGTACATACATTGCATTACTTATCCTGTACTGATCCTGAGTTATATCCTGTATTTTACTCCAGAGCTGCACTCACTATTCTGCTGGTGGAGTCACTGTGTACATACATTACATTACTTATCCTGTACTGATCCTGAGTTACATCCTGTATTATACTCCAGAGCTGCACTCACTATTCAGCTGGTGGAGTCACTGTGTACATACATTACATTACTTATCCTGTACTGATCCTGAGTTACATACTGTATTATACTCCAGAGCTGCACTCACTATTCTGCTGGTGGAGTCACTGTGTACATACATTACATTACTTATCCTGTACTGATCCTGAGTTACATCCTGTATTATACTCCAGAGCTGCACTCACTATTCTGCAGGTGGAGTCACTGTGTACATACATTACATTACTTATCCTGTACTGATCCTGAGTTACATCCTGTATTATACTCCAGAGCTGCACTCACTATTCTGCTGGTGGAGTCACTGTGTACATACATTATATTACTTATCCTGTACTGATCCTGAGTTACATCCTGTATTATACTCCAGAGCTGCACTCACTATTCTGCTGGTGGAGTCACTGTGTACATACATTACATTACTTACCCTGTACTGATCCTGAGTTATATCCTGTATTATACTCCACAGCTGCACTCACTATTCTGCTGGTGGAGTCACTGTGTACATACATTACATTACTGATCCTGTACTGATCCTGAGTTACATCCTGTATTATACTCCAGAGCTGCACTCACTATTCTGATGGTGGAGTCACTGTGTACATACATTACATTACTTATCCTGTACTGATCCTGAGTTATATCCTGTATTATACTCCAGAGCTGCACTCACTATACTGCTGGTGGAGTCACTGTGTACATACATTACATTACTTACCCTGTACTGATCCTGAGTTACAACCTGTATTATACTCCAGAGCTGCACTCACTATTCTGCTGGTGGAGTCACTGTGTACATACATTACATTACTTACCCTGTACTGATCCTGAGTTACATCCTGTATTATACTCCAGAGCTGCACTCACTATTCTGCTGGTGGAGTCACTGTGTACATACATTACATTACTGATCCTGTACTGATCCTGAGTTACATCCTGTATTATACTCCAGAGCTGCACTCACTATTCTGATGGTGGAGTCACTGTGTACATACATTACATTACTTATCCTGTACTGATCCTGAGTTATATCCTGTATTATACTCCAGAGCTGCACTCACTATTCTGCTGGTGGAGTCACTGTGTACATACATTACATTACTTATCCTGTGCTGATCCTGAGTTACATCCTGTATTATACTCCGGAGCGGCACTCACTATTCTGCTGGTGGAGTCCTTGTGTACATACATTACATTACTTATCCTGTACTGATTCTGAGTTATATCCTGTATTATACTCCACAGCTGCACTCACTATTCTGCTGGTGGAGTCACTGTGTACATACATTACTTATACTGTACTGATCCTGAGTTACATCCTGTATTATACTCCAGAGCTGCACTCACTATTCTGCTGGTGGAGTCACTGTGTACATACATTACATTACTGATCCTGTACTGATCCTGAGTTACATCCTGTATTATACTCCAGAGCTGCACTCACTATTCTGATGGTGGAGTCACTGTGTACATACATTACTTACCCTGTACTGATCCTGAGTTACATCCTGTATTATACTCCAGAGCTGCACTCACTATTCTGATGGTGGAGTCACTGTGTACATACATTACATTACTTATCCTGTACTGATCCTGAGTTACATCCTGTATTATACACCAGAGCTGCACTCACTATTCTGCTGGTGGAGTCACTGTGTACATACATTACTTATCCTGTACTGATCCTGAGTTACATTCTGCATTATACTCCAGAGCTGCACTCACTATTCTGCAGGTGGAGTCACTGTGTACATACATTACATTACTGATCCTGTACTGATCCTGAGTTACATCCTGTATTATACTCCAGAGCTGCACTCACTATTCTGCTGGTGGAGTCACTGTGTACATACATTACATTACTTATCCTGTACTGATCCTGAGTTATATCCTGTATTATACTCCAGAGCTGCACTCACTATTCTGCTGGTGGAGTCACTATGTACATACATTACTTATACTGTACTGATCCTGGGTTACATCCTGTATTATACTCCAGAGCTGCACTCACTATTCTGCTGGTGGAGTCACTGTGTACTTACATTACATTACTTATCCTGTACTGATCCTGAGTTACATCCTGTATTATACTCCAGAGCTGCACTCACTATTCTGCTGGTGGAGTCACTGTGTACATACATTACTTATCCTGTACTGATCCTGAGTTACATCCTGTATTATACACCAGAGCTGCACTCACTATTCTGCTGGAGGAGTCACTGTGTACATACATTACATTGCTTATCCTGTACTGCTCCTGAGTTACATCCTGTATTATACCCCAGAGCTGCACTCACTATTCTGCTGGTGGACTCACTGTGTACATACATTACTTATCCTGTACTGATCCTGAGTTACATCCTGTATTATACTCCAGAGCTGCACTCACTATTCTGCTGGTGGAGTCACTGTGTACATACATTACATTACTGATCCTGTACTGATCCTGAGTTATATCCTGTATTATTCTCCAGAGCTGCACTCACTATTCTGCAGGTGGAGTCACTGTGTACATACATTACTTGTCCTGTACTGATCCTGAGTTATATCCTGTATTATACTCCGGAGCTGCACTGACTATTCTGCTGGTGGACTCACTGTGTACATACATTACATTACTTATCCTGTACTGATCCTGAGTTACATCCTGTATTATACTCCGGAGCTGCACTCACTATTCTGCTGGTGGAGTCACTGTGTACATACATTACATTACTTATCCTGTACTGTTCCTGATTTACGTCCTGTATTATACTCCAGAGCTGCACTCACTATTCTGCTGGTGGAGTCACTGTGTATATACATTACATTACTTATCCTGTACTGATCAGGAGTTATATCCTGTATTATACTCCAGAGCTGCACTCACTATTCTGCTGGTGGAGTCACTGTGTACATACATTACATTACTTATCCTGTACTGATCCTGAGTTATATCCTGTATTATACTCCGGAGCGGCACTCACTATTCTGCTGGTGGAGTCACTGTGTACATACATTACATTACTTATCCTGTACTGATCCGGAGTTATATCCAGTATTATACTCCAGAGCTGCACTCACTATTCTGCTGGTGGAGTCACTATGTACATACATGACATTACTTAACCTGTACTGATCCTGAGTTATATCCTGTATTATACTCCAGAGCTGCACTCATTATTCTGCTGGTGGGGTCACTGTGTACATACATTACTTATCCTGTACTGATCCTGAGTTACATCCTGTATTATACCCCAGAGCTGCACTCACTATTCTGCTGGAGGAGTCACTGTGTACATACATTACATTACTTATCCTGTACTGATCCTGAGTTACATCCTGTATTATACTCCAGAGCTGCACTCACTTTTCTGCTGGTGGAGTCACTGTGTACATACATTACATTACTGATCCTGTAGTGATCCTGAGTTACATCCTGTATTATACTCCAGAGCTGCACTCACTATTCTGCTGGTGGTGTCACTGTGTACATACATTACATTACTTATCCTGTGCTGATCCTGAGTTATATCCTGTATTATACTCCAGAGCTGCACTCACTATTCTGCTGGTGGAGTCACTGTGTACATACATTACTTATCCTGTGCTGATCCTGAGTTATATCCTGTATTATACTCCAGAGCTGCACTCACTATTCTGCTGGTGGAGTCACTGTGTACATACATTACATTACTTATCCTGTACTGATTTTGAGTTATATCCTGTATTATGCTCCAGAGCTGCACTCACTATTCTGCTGGTGGAGTCACTATGTACATACATGACATTACTTATCCTGTACTGATCCTGAGTTATATCCGGTCTTATTCTCCAGAGCTGCTCTCACTATTCTGCTGGTGGAGTCACTATGTACATACATGACATTACTTATCCTGTACTGATCCTGAGTTATATCCAGTATTATACTCCAGAGCTGCACTCACTATTCTGCAGGTGGAGTCACTGTGTACATACATTACATTACTGATCCTGTACTGATCCTGAGTTACATCCTGTATTATACTCCAGAGCTGCACTCACTATTCTGCTGGTGGAGTCACTGTGTACATACATTACATTACTTATCCTGTGCTGATCCTGAGTTACATCCTGTATTATACTCCAGAGCTGCACTCACTATTCTGCTGGTGGAGTCACTGTGTACATACATTACATTACTTATCCTGTACTGATCCTGAGTTACATTCTGCATTATACTCCAGAGCTGCACTCACTATTCTGCAGGTGGAGTCACTGTGTACATACATTACATTACTGATCCTGTACTGATCCTGAGTTACATCCTGTATTATACTCCAGAGCTGCACTCACTATTCTGCTGGTGGAGTCACTGTGTACATACATTACATTACTTATCCTGTACTGATCCTGAGTTATATCCTGTATTATACTCCAGAGCTGCACTCACTATTCTGCTGGTGGAGTCACTGTGTACATACATTACTTATACTGTACTGATCCTGGGTTACATCCTGTATTATACTCCAGAGCTGCACTCACTATTCTGCTGGTGGAGTCACTGTGTACATACATTACATTACTTATCCTGTGCTGATCCTGAGTTACATCCTGTATTATACTCCAGAGCTGCACTCACTATTCTGCTGGTGGAGTCACTGTGTACTTACATTACATTACTTATCCTGTACTGATCCTGAGTTACATCCTGTATTATACTCCAGAGCTGCACTCACTATTCTGCTGGTGGAGTCACTGTGTACATACATTACATTACTGATCCTGTACTGATCCTGAGTTACATCCTGTATTATACTCCAGAGCTGCACTCACTATTCTGCTGGTGGAGTCACTGTGTACATACATTACTTATACTGTACTGATCCTGAGTTATATCCTGTATTATACTCCAGAGCTGCACTCACTATTCTGCTGGTGGAGTCACTGTGTACATACATTATATTACTTATCCTGTACTGATCCTGAGTTATATCCAGTATTATACTCCAGAGCTGCACTCACTATTCTGCTGGTGGAGTCACTGTGTACATACATTACTTATACTGTACTGATCCTGGGTTACATCCTGTATTATACTCCAGAGCTGCACTCACTATTCTGCTGGTGGAGTCACTGTGTACATACATTACATTACTTATCCTGTGCTGATCCTGAGTTACATCCTGTATTATACTCCAGAGCTGCACTCACTATTCTGCTGGTGGAGTCACTGTGTACATACATTACATTACTTATCCTGTACTGATCCTGAGTTACATCTTGTATTATACTCCAGAGCTGCACTCACTATTCTGCTGGTGGAGTCACTGTGTACATACATTACTTATACTGTACTGATCCTGGGTTACATCCTGTATTATACTCCAGAGCTGCACTCACTATTCTGCTGGTGGAGTCACTGTGTATATACATTACATTACTTATCCTGTACTGATCCTGAGTTATATCCTGTATTATACTCCAGAGCTGCACTCACTATTCTGCTGGTGGAGTCACTGTACATACATTACATTACTTATCCTGTACTGATCCTGAGTTACATCCTGTATTATACTCCAGAGCTGCACTCCCTATTCTGCTGGTGGAGTCACTGTACATACATTACATTACTTATCCTGTACTGATCCTGAGTTACATCCTGTATTATACTCCAGAGCTGCACTCACTATTCTGCTGGTGGAGTCACTGTGTACATACATTACATTACTTATCCTGTACTGATCCTGAGATATATCCTGTATTATACTCCGGAGCGGCACTCACTATTCTGCTGGTGGAGTCACTGTACATACATTACATTACTTATCCTGTACTGAGCCTGAGTTACATCCTGTATTATACTCCAGAGCTGCACTCCCTATTCTGCTGGTGGAGTCACTGTGTACATACATTACATTACTTATCCTGTACTGATCCTGAGTTACATCCTGTATTATACTCCAGAGCTGCACTCCCTATTCTGCTGGTGGAGTCACTGTGTACATACATTACATTACTTATCCTGTACTGCTCCTGAGTTATATCCTGTATTATACTCCAGAGCTGCACTCACTATTCTGCTGGTGGAGTCACTGTGTACATACATTACATTACTTATCCTGTACTGATCCTGTATTATGCTCCAGAGCTGCACTCACTATTCTGCTGGTGGAGTCACTGTGTACATACATCACATTACTTACCCTGTACTGATCCTGAGTTATATCCTGTATTATACTCCAGAGCTGCACTCACTATTCTGCAGGTGGAGTCACTGTGTACATACATTACATTACTTATCCTGTACTGATCCTGAGTTACATCCTGTATTATACTCCGGAGCTGCACTCACTATTCTGCTGGTGGAGTCACTGTGTACATACATTACATTACTTATCCTGTACTGATCCTGAGTTATATCCTGTATTATACTCCAGAGCTGCACTCACTATTCTGCTTGTGGAGTCACTGTGTTCATACATTACTTATCCTGTACTGATCCTGAGTTACATCCTGTATTATACTCCGGAGCTGCACTCACTATTCTGCTGGTGGAGTCACTGTGTACATACATTATATTACTTGTCCTGTACTGATCCTGAGTTATATCCTGTATTATACTCCGGAGCGGCACTCACTATTCTCCTGGTGGAGTCACTGTGTACATACATTACATTACTTATCCTGTACTGTTCCTGAGTTACCTCCTGTATTATACTCCAGAGCTGCACTCACTATTCTGCTGGTGGAGTCACTGTGTATATACATTACATTACTTATCCTGTACTGATCCGGAGTTATATCCTGTATTATACTCCGGAGCGGCACTCACTATTCTGCTGGTGGAGTCACTGTGTACATACATTATATTACTTATCCTGTACTGATCCTGAGTTATATCCAGTATTATACTCCAGAGCTGCACTCACTATTCTGCTGGTGGAGTCACTGTGTACATACATTACATTACTTACCCTGTACTGATCCTGAGTTATATCCTGTATTATACTCCAGAGCTGCACTCACTATTCTGCTGGTGGAGTCACTGTGTACATACATTACATTACTTATCCTGTACTGATCCTGAGTTACATCCTGTATTATACTCCGGAGCTGCACTCACTATTCTGCTGGTGGAGTCACTGTGTACATACATGACATTACTTATCCTGTACTGATCCTGAGTTATATTCTGTATTATACTCCAGAGCTGCACTCACTATTCTGCTGGTGGAATCACTGTATACATACATTACTTATCCTGCACTGATCCTGAGTGACATCCTGTACTATACTCCAGAGCTGCACTCACTATTCTGCTGGTGCAGTCACTGTGTATATACATTACATTACTTATCCTGTACTGATCCTGAGTTACATCCTGTATTATACTCCAGAGCTGCACTCACTATTCTGCTGGTGGAGTCACTGTGTACATACATTACATTACTTGTCCTGTACTGATCCTGAGTTATATCCTGTATTATACTCCGGAGCTGCACTCACTATTCTGCTGGTGGAGTCACTGTGTACATACATTACATTACTTATCCTGAGTTACATCCTGTATTATACTCCGGAGCTGCACTCACTATTCTGCTGGTGGAGTCACTGTGTACATACATTACATTACTTATCCTGTACTGATCCTGAGTTACATCCTGTATTATACTCCGGAGCGGCACTCACTATTCTGCTGGTGGAGTCACTGTGTACATACATTACTTGTCCTGTACTGATCCTGAGTTATATCCTGTATTATACTCCGGAGCTGCACTGACTATTCTGCTGGTGGACTCACTGTGTACATAAATTACATTACTTATCCTGTACTGTTCCTGATTTACGTCCTGTATTATACTCCAGAGCTGCACTCACTATTCTGCTGGTGGAGTCACTGTGTATATACATTACATTACTTATCCTGTACTGATCCTGAGTTATATCCTGTATTATACTCCGGAGCGGCACTCACTATTCTGCTGGTGGAGTCACTGTGTATATACATTACATTACTTATCCTGTACTGATCCAGAGTTATATCCAGTATTATACTCCAGAGCTGCACTCACTATTCTGCTGGTGGAGTCACTATGTACATACATGACATTACTTAACCTGTACTGATCCTGAGTTATATCCTGTATTATACTCCAGAGCTGCACTCATTATTCTGCTGGTGGGGTCACTGTGTACATACATTACACTACTTATCCTGTACTGCTCCTGAGTTATATCCTGTATTATACTCCAGAGCTGCACTCACTATTCTGCTGGTGGAGTCACTGTGTACATACATTACATTACTTATCCTGTACTGATCCTGAGTTCTATCCTGTATTATGCTCCAGAGCTGCACTCACTATTCTGCTGGTGGAGTCACTATGTACATACATGACATTACTTATCCTGTACTGATCCTGAGTTATATCCGGTCTTATTCTCCAGAGCTGCACTCACTTTTCTGCTGGTGGAGTCACTGTGTACATACATTACATTACTGATCCTGTACTGATCCTGAGTTACATCCTGTATTATACTCCAGAGCTGCACTTACTATTCTGCTGGTGGTGTCACTGTGTACATACATTACATTACTTATCCTGTGCTGATCCTGAGTTATATCCTGTATTATACTCCAGAGCTGCACTCACTATTCTGCTGGTGGAGTCACTGTGTACATACATTACTTATCCTGTGCTGATCCTGAGTTATATCCTGTATTATACTCCAGAGCTGCACTCACTATTCTGCTGGTGGAGTCACTGTGTACATACATTACATTACTTATCCTGTACTGATTTTGAGTTATATCCTGTATTATGCTCCAGAGCTGCACTCACTATTCTGCTGGTAGAGTCACTATGTACATACATGACATTACTTATCCTGTACTGATCCTGAGTTATATCCGGTCTTATTCTCCAGAGCTGCACTCACTATTCTGCTGGTGGAGTCACTGTGTACATACATTACATTACTTATCCTGTACTGATCCTGAGTTACATCCTGTATTATACCCCAGAGCTGCACTCACTATTCTGCTGGAGGAGTCACTGTGTACATACATTACATTACTTATCCTGTACTGATCCTGAGTTACATCCTGTATTATACTCCAGAGCTGCACTCACTATTCTGCTGGTGGAGTCACTGTGTATATACATTACATTACTGATCCTGTACTGATCCTGAGTTACATCCTGTATTATACTCCAGAGCTGCACTCACTATTCTGCTGGTGGAGACACTGTGTACATACATTACATTACTGATCCTGTACTGATCCTGAGTTACATCCTGTATTATTCTCCAGAGCTGCAGTCACTATTCTGCTGGTGGAGTCACTGTGTACATACATTACATTACTTATCCTGTGCTGATCCTGAGTTATATCCTGTATTATACTCCAGAGCTGCACTCACTATTCTGCTGGTGGAGTCACTGTGTACATACATTACTTATCCTGTACTGATCCTGAGTTATATCCTGTATTATACTCCAGAGCTGCACTCACTATTCTGCTGGTGGAGTCACTGTGTACATACATTACATTACTTACCCTGTACTGATCCTGAGTTATATCCTGTATTATACTCTGGAGCGGCACTCACTATTCTGCTGGTGGAGTCACTGTACATACATTACATTACTTATCCTGTACTGATCCTGAGTTATATCCTGTATTATACTCCAGAGCTGCACTCACTATTCTGCTGGTGGATTCACTGTGTACATACATTACATTACTGATCCTGAGTTATATCCTGTATTATACTCCAGAGCTGCACTCACTATTCTGTAGGTGGAGTCACTGTGTACATACATTACTTATCCTGTACTGATCCTTAGTTACATCCCGTATTATACTCCAGAGCTGTGCTCACTATTCTGCTGGTGGAGTCACTGTATACATACATTACATTACTTATCCTGTACTGATCCTGAGTTATATCCTGTATTATACTCCAGAGCTGCACTCACTATTCTGCTGGTGGAGTCACTGTGTACATACATTACATTACTTATCCTGTACTGATCCTGAGTTATATCCTGTATTATACTCCAGAGCTGCACTCACTATTTTGCTGGTGGAGTCACTGCGTACATACATTACATTACTTATCCTGTACTGATCCTGAGTTATATCCTGTATTATACTCCAGAGCTGCACTCACTATTCTGCTGGTGGAGTCACTGTGTACATTACATTACTTATCCTGCACTGATCCCGAGTTATATCCGGTCTTATACTCCAGAGCTGCACTCACTATTCTGCTGGTGGAGTCACTGTGTACATACATTACATTACTTATCCTGTACTGATCCTGAGTTACATCCTGTATTATACTCCGGAGCTGCACTCACTATTCTGCTGGTGGAGTCACTGTGTACATACATTACATTACTTATCCTGTACTGATCCTGAGTTACATCCTGTATTATACTCCGGAGCTGCACTCACTATTTTGCTGGTGGAGTCACTGCGTACATACATTACATTACTTATCCTGTACTGATCCTGAGTTATATCCTGTATTATACTCCAGAGCTGCACTCACTATTCTGCTGGTGGAGTCACTGTGTACATTACATTACTTATCCTGCACTGATCCCGAGTTATATCCGGTCTTATACTCCAGAGCTGCACTCACTATTCTGCTGGTGGAGTCACTGTGTACATACATTACATTACTTATCCTGTACTGGCCCTGAGTTACATCCTGTATTATACTCCAGAGCTGCACTCACTATTCTGCTGGTGGAGTCACTGTGTACATACATTACTTATCCTGTACTGATCCTGAGTTACATCCTGTATTATACTCCGGAGCTGCACTCACTATTCTGCTGGTGGAGTCACTGTGTACATACATTACATTACTTGTCCTGTACTGATCCTGAGTTACATCCTGTATTATACTCCAGAGCTGCACTCACTATTCTGCTGGTGGAGTCACTGTGTACATACATTACATTACTGATCCTGAGTTACATCCTGTATTATACTCCAGAGCTGCACTCACTATTCTGCTGGTGGAGTCACTGTGTACATACATTACATTACTTATCCTGTACTGATCCTGAGTTATATCCTGTATTATGCTCCAGAGCTGCACTCACTATTCTGCTGGTGGAGTCACTATGTACATACATGACATTACTTATCCTGTACTGATCCTGAGTTACATCCTGTATTATACTCCGGAGCTGCACTCACTATTCTGCTGGTGGAGTCACTGTGTACATACATTACTTGTCCTGTACTGATCCTGAGTTATATCCTGTATTATACTCCGGAGCTGCACTGACTATTCTGCTGGTGGACTCACTGTGTACATAAATTACATTACTTATCCTGTACTGTTCCTGATTTACGTCCTGTATTATACTCCAGAGCTGCACTCACTATTCTGCTGGTGGAGTCACTGTGTATATACATTACATTACTTATCTTGTACTGATCCTGACTTATATCCTGTATTATACTCCGGAGCGGCACTCACTATTCTGCTGGTGGAGTCACTGTGTACATACATTACATTACTTATCCTGTACTGATCCGGAGTTATATCCTGTATTATGCTCCAGAGCTGCACTCACTATTCTGCTGGTGGAGTCACTATGTACATACATGACATTACTTATCCTGTACTGATCCTGAGTTATATCCGGTCTTATTCTCCAGAGCTGCACTCACTTTTCTGCTGGTGGAGTCACTGTGTACATACATTACATTACTGATCCTGTACTGATCCTGAGTTACATCCTGTATTATACTCCAGAGCTGCACTTACTATTCTGCTGGTGGTGTCACTGTGTACATACATTACATTACTTATCCTGTACTGATCCGGAGTTATATCCTGTATTATGCTCCAGAGCTGCACTCACTATTCTGCTGGTGGAGTCACTATGTACATACATGACATTACTTATCCTGTACTGATCCTGAGTTATATCCGGTCTTATTCTCCAGAGCTGCACTCACTTTTCTGCTGGTGGAGTCACTGTGTACATACATTACATTACTTATCCTGTGCTGATCCTGAGTTATATCCTGTATTATACTCCAGAGCTGCACTCACTATTCTGCTGGTGGAGTCACTGTGTACATACATTACTTATCCTGTACTGATTTTGAGTTATATCCTGTATTATGCTCCAGAGCTGCACTCACTATTCTGCTGGTAGAGTCACTATGTACATACATGACATTACTTATCCTGTACTGATCCTGAGTTATATCCGGTCTTATTCTCCAGAGCTGCACTCACTATTCTGCTGGTGGAGTCACTGTGTACATACATTACTTATCCTGTACTGATCCTGAGTTACATCCTGTATTATACCCCAGAGCTGCACTCACTATTCTGCTGGAGGAGTCACTGTGTACATACATTACATTACTTATCCTGTACTGATCCTGAGTTACATCCTGTATTATACTCCAGAGCTGCACTCACTATTCTGCTGGTGGAGTCACTGTGTATATACATTACATTACTGATCCTGTACTGATCCTGAGTTACATCCTGTATTATACTCCAGAGCTGCACTCACTATTCTGCTGGTGGAGACACTGTGTACATACATTACATTACTGATCCTGTACTGATCCTGAGTTACATCCTGTATTATTCTCCAGAGCTGCAGTCACTATTCTGCTGGTGGAGTCACTGTGTACATACATTACATTACTTATCCTGTGCTGATCCTGAGTTATATCCTGTATTATACTCCAGAGCTGCACTCACTATTCTGCTGGTGGAGTCACTGTGTACATACATTACTTATCCTGTACTGATCCTGAGTTATATCCTGTATTATACTCCAGAGCTGCACTCACTATTCTGCTGGTGGAGTCACTGTGTTCATACATTACATTACTTACCCTGTACTGATCCTGAGTTATATCCTGTATTATACTCTGGAGCGGCACTCACTATTCTGCTGGTGGAGTCACTGTACATACATTACATTACTTATCCTGTACTGATCCTGAGTTATATCCTGTATTATACTCCAGAGCTGCACTCACTATTCTGCTGGTGGATTCACTGTGTACATACATTACATTACTGATCCTGAGTTATATCCTGTATTATACTCCAGAGCTGCACTCACTATTCTGTAGGTGGAGTCACTGTGTACATACATTACTTATCCTGTACTGATCCTTAGTTACATCCCGTATTATACTCCAGAGCTGTGCTCACTATTCTGCTGGTGGAGTCACTGTATACATACATTACATTACTTATCCTGTACTGATCCTGAGTTATATCCTGTATTATACTCCAGAGCTGCACTCACTATTCTGCTGGTGGAGTCACTGTGTACATACATTACATTACTTATCCTGTACTGATCCCGAGTTATATCCTGTATTATACTCCAGAGCTGCACTCACTATTCTGCTGGTGGAGTCACTGTGTACATACATTACATTACTTATCCTGTACTGATCCTGAGTTATATCCTGTATTATACCCCAGAGCTGCACTCACTATTCTGCTGGAGGAGTCACTGTGTACATACATTACATTACTTATCCTGTACTGATCCTGAGTTACATCCTGTATTATACTCCAGAGCTGCACTCACTATTCTGCTGGTGGAGTCACTGTGTATATACATTACATTACTGATCCTGTACTGATCCTGAGTTACATCCTGTATTATACTCCAGAGCTGCACTCACTATTCTGCTGGTGGAGACACTGTGTACATACATTACATTACTGATCCTGTACTGATCCTGAGTTACATCCTGTATTATTCTCCAGAGCTGCAGTCACTATTCTGCTGGTGGAGTCACTGTGTACATTACATTACTTATCCTGCACTGATCCCGAGTTATATCTGGTCTTATACTCCAGAGCTGCACTCACTATTCTGCTGGTGGAGTCACTGTGTACATACATTACATTACTTATCCTGTACTGACCCTGAGTTACATCCTGTATTATACTCCAGAGCTGCACTAACTATTCTGCTGGTGGAGTCACTGTGTACATACATTACATTACTTATCCTGTACTGGCCCTGAGTTACATCCTGTATTATACTCCAGAGCTGCACTCACTATAATGCTGGTGGAGTCACTGTGTACATACATTACTTATCCTGTACTGATCCTGAGTTACATCCTGTATTATACTCCGGAGCTGCACTCACTATTCTGCTGGTGGAGTCACTGTGTACATACATTACATTACTTATCCTGTACTGATCCTGAGTTACCTCCTGTATTATACTCCAGAGCTGCACTCACTATTCTGCTGGTGGAGTCACTGTGTACATACATGACATTACTTAACCTGTACTGTTCCTGAGTTACCTCCTGTATTATACTCCAGAGCTGCACTCACTATTCTGCTGGTGGAGTCACTGTGTACATACATTACATTACTTGTCCTGTACTGATCCGGAGTTATATCCTGTATTATACTCCGGAGCTGCACTCACTATTCTGCTGGTGGAGTCACTGTGTACATACATTACATTACTTATCCTGTACTGATCCTGAGTTACATCCTGTATTATACTCCAGAGCTGCACTCACTATTCTGCTGGTGGAGTCACTGTGTACATACATTACTTATCCTGTACTGATCCTGAGTTACATCCTGTATTATACTCCGGAGCTGCACTCACTATTCTGCTGGTGGAGTCACTGTGTACATACATTACATTACTTATCCTGTACTGATCCTGAGTTACATCCTGTATTATACTCCGGAGCTGCACTCACTATTCTGCTGGTGGAGTCACTGTGTACATACATTACATTACTTGTCCTGTACTGATCCTGAGTTACATCCTGTATTATACTCCAGAGCTGCACTCACTATTCTGCTGGTGGAGTCACTGTGTACATACATTACATTACTGATCCTGAGTTACATCCTGTATTATACTCCAGAGCTGCACTCACTATTCTGCTGGTGGTGTCACTGTGTACATACATTACATTACTTATCCTGTGCTGATCCTGAGTTATATCCTGTATTATACTCCAGAGCTGCACTCACTATTCTGCTGGTGGAGTCACTGTGTTTCATACATTACTTATTCTGTACTGCTCCTGAGTTATATCCTGTATTATACTCCAGAGCTGCACTCACTATTCTGCTGGTGGAGTCACTGTGTACATACATTACATTACTTTTCCTGTACTGATCCTGAGTTACATCCTGTATTATACTCCAGAGCTGCACTCACTATTCTGCTGGTGGAGTCACTGTGTACATACATTACATTACTTATCCTGTACTGATCCTGAGTTACATCCTGTATTATACACCAGAGCTGCACTCACTATTTTGCTGGTGGAGTCACTGTGCACATACATTACATTACTTATCCTGTACTGATCCCGAGTTATATCCTGTATTATACTCCAGAGCTGCACTCACTATTCTGCTGGTGGAGTCACTGTGTACATACATTACATTACTGATCCTGAGTTATATCCTGTGTTATACTCCAGAGCTGCACTCACTATTCTGTAGGTGGAGTCACTGTGTACATACATTACTTATCCTGTACTGATCCTTAGTTACATCCCGTATTATACTCCAGAGCTGTGCTCACTATTCTGCTGGTGGAGTCACTGTGTACATACATTACATTACTTATCCTGTACTGATCCTGAGTTATATCCTGTATTATACTCCAGAGCTGCACTCACTATTCTGCTGGTGGAGTCACTGTGTACATACATTACATTACTTATCCTGTACTGATCCTGAGTTATATCCTGTATTATACTCCAGAGCTGCACTCACTATTTTGCTGGTGGAGTCACTGCGTACATACATTACTTATCCTGTACTGATCCTGAGTTATATCCTGTATTATACTCCAGAGCTGCACTCACTATTCTGCTGGTGGAGTCACTGTGTACATTACATTACTTATCCTGCACTGATCCCGAGTTATATCCGGTCTTATACTCCAGAGCTGCACTCACTATTCTGCTGGTGGAGTCACTGTGTACATACATTACATTACTTATCCTGTACTGATCCTGAGTTATATCCTGTATTATACTCCAGAGCTGCACTCACTATTCTGCTGGTGGAGTCACAGTGTACATACATTACTTATCCTGTACTGATCCTGAGTTACATCCTGTATTATACACCAGAGCTGCACTCACTATTTTGCTGGTGGAGTCACTGTGCACATACATTACATTACTTATCCTGTACTGATCCCGAGTTATATCCTGTATTATACTCCAGAGCTGCACTCACTATTCTGCTGGTGGAGTCACTGTGTACATACATTACACTACTTACCCTGTACTGATCCTGAGTTAAATGCTGTATTATACTCCAGAGCTGCACTCACTATTCTGCTGGGGGAGTCACTGTGTACATACATTACATTACTTATCCTGTACTGATCCTGAGTTACATCCTGTATTATACTCCAGAGCTGCACTCACTATTCTGCTGGAGGAGTCACTGTGTACATACATTACATTACTTTTCCTGTACTGATCCTGAGTTACATCCTGTATTATACTCCAGAGCTGCACTCACTATTCTGCTGGTGGAGTCACTGTGTATATACATTACTTATCCTGTACTGCTCCTGAGTTATATCCTGTATTATACCCCAGAGCTGCACTCACTATTCTGCTGGTGGAGTCACTGTGTACATACATTACATTACTGATCCTGAGTTATATCCTGTATTATACTCCAGAGCTGCACTCACTATTCTGCAGGTGGAGTCACTGTGTACATACATTACTTATCCTGTACTGATCCTGAGTTACATCCTGTATTATACTCCAGAGCTGTGCTCACTATTCTGCTGGTGGAGTCACTGTATACATACATTACATTACTTATCCTGTACTGATCCTGAGTTATATCCTGAATTATACTCCAGAGCTGCACTCACTATTCTGCTGGTGGAGTCACTGTGTACATACATTACATTGCTTATCCTGCACTGATCCTGAGTTATATCCGGTCTTATTCTCCAGAGCTGCACTCACTATTCTGCTGGTGGAGTCACTGTGTACATACATTACATTACTTATCCTGAGTTATATCCTGTATTATACTCCAGAGCTGCACTCACTATTCTGCTGGTGGAGTCACTGTGTACATTACATTACTTATCCTGCACTGATCCCGAGTTATATCCGGTCTTATACTCCAGAGCTGCACTCACTATTCTTCTGGTGGAGTCACTGTGCACAAACCTTACATTACTTATCCTGTACTGATCCTGAGTTACATCCTGTATTATACTCCGGAGCTGCACTCACTATTCTGCTGGTGGAGTCACTGTGTACATACATTACATTACTTATCCTGTACTGATCCTGAGTTATATCCTGTATTATACTCCAGAGCTGCACTCACTATTCTGCTGGTGGAGTCACTGTGTACATACATTACTTATCCTGTACTGATCCTGAGTTACATCCTGTATTATACTCCAAAGCTGCACTCACTATTCTGCTGGTGGAGTCACTGTGTACATACATTACTTATCCTGTACTGATCCTGAGTTACATCCTGTATTATACACCAGAGCTGCACTCACTATTTTGCTGGTGGAGTCACTGTGCACATACATTACATTACTTATCCTGTACTGATCCTGAGTTACTTCCTGTATTATACTCCAGAGCTGCACTCACTATTCTGCTGGTGGAGTCACTGTGTACATACATTACATTACTTACCCTGTACTGATCCTGAGTTATATCCTGTATTTTACTCCAGAGCTGCACTCACTATTCTGCTGGTGGAGTCACTGTGTACATCAATTACATTACTTATCCTGTACTGATCCTGAGTTATATCCTTTATTATACTCCAGAGCTGCACTCACTATTCTGCTGGAGGAGTCACTGTGTACATACATTACTTTTCCTGTACTGATCCTGAGTTACATCCTGTATTATACTCCAGAGCTGCACTCACTATTCTGCTGGTGGAGTCACTGTGTACATACATTACTTATCCGGTACTGATCCTGAGTTACATCCCGTATTATACTCCAGAGCTGCACTCACTGTCCTGCTGGTGGAGTCACTGTGTACATACATTACATTACTTATCCTGTACTGATCCTGAGTTACATCCTGCATTATACTCCAGAGCTGCACTCACTATTCTGCTGGTGGAGTCACGGTGTATATACATTACATTACTTATCCTGTACTGCTCCTGAGTTATATCCTGTATTATACCCCAGAGCTGCACGCACTATTCTGCTGGTGGAGTCACTGTGTACATACATTACTTATCCTGTACTGATCCAGAGTTACATCCTGTATTATACTCCAGAGCTGCACTCACTATTCTGCTGGTGGAGTCACTGTGTACATACCTTACATTACTTATCCTGTACTGATCCTGAGTTACATCCTGTATTATACTCCAGAGCTGCACTCACTATTCTGCTGGTGGAGTCACTGTGTACATACATTACTGATCCTGAGTTATATCCTGTATTATACTCCAGAGCTGCACTCACTATTCTGCAGGTGGAGTCACTGTGTACATACATTACTTATCCTGTACTGATCCTGAGTTACATCCTGTATTATACTCCAGAGCTGTGCTCACTATTCTGCTGGTGGAGTCACTGTATACATACATTACATTACTTATCCTGTACTGATCCTGAGTTATATCCTGAATTATACTCCAGAGCTGCACTCACTATTCTGCTGGTGGAGTCACTGTGTACATACATTACATTGCTTATCCTGCACTGATCCTGAGTTATATCCGGTCTTATTCTCCAGAGCTGCACTCACTATTCTGCTGGTGGAGTCACTGTGTACATACATTACATTACTTATCCTGAGTTATATCCTGTATTATACTCCAGAGCTGCACTCACTATTCTGCTGGTGGAGTCACTGTGTACATTACATTACTTATCCTGCACTGATCCCGAGTTATATCCGGTCTTCTACTCCAGAGCTGCACTCACTATTCTTCTGGTGGAGTCACTGTGCACAAACCTTACATTACTTATCCTGTACTGATCCTGAGTTACATCCTGTATTATACTCCGGAGCTGCACTCACTATTCTGCTGGTGGAGTCACTGTGTACATACATTACTTATCCTGTACTGATCCTGAGTTACATCCTGTATTATACTCCAAAGCTGCACTCCCTATTCTGCTGGTGGAGTCACTGTGTACATCAATTACATTACTTATCCTGTACTGATCCTGAGTTATATCCTTTATTATACTCCAGAGCTGCACTCACTATTCTGCTGGAGGAGTCACTGTGTACATACATTACTTATCCGGTACTGATCCTGAGTTACATCCCGTATTATACTCCAGAGCTGCACTCACTATTCTGCTGGTGGAGTCACTGTGTACATACATTACTTATCCGGTACTGATCCTGAGTTACATCCCGTATTATACTCCAGAGCTGCACTCACTGTCCTGCTGGTGGAGTCACTGTGTACATACATTACATTACTTATCCTGTACTGATCCTGAGTTACATCCTGTATTATACTCCAGAGCTGCACTCACTATTCTGCTGGTGGAGTCACTGTGTACATACATTACTTATCCTGTACTGATCCAGAGTTACATCCTGTATTATACTCCAGAGCTGCACTCACTATTCTGCTGGTGGAGTCACTGTGTACATACATTACATTACTGATCCTGAGTTATATCCTGTATTATACTCCAGAGCTGCACTCACTATTCTGGTGGTGGAGTCACTGTGTACATACATTACTTATCCTGTACTGATCCTGAGTTACATCCTGTATTATACACCAGAGCTGCACTCACTATTTTGCTGGTGGAGTCACTGTGCACATACATTACATTACTTATCCTGTACTGATCCTGAGTTACATCCTGTATTATACTCCAGAGCTGCACTCACTATTCTGCTGGTGGAGTCACTGTGTACATACATTACATTACTGATCCTGAGTTACATCCTGTATTATACTCCAGAGCTGCACTCACTATTCTGCTGGTGGAGTCACGGTGTATATACATTAAATTACTTATCCTGTACTGCTCCTGAGTTATATCCTGTATTATACCCCAGAGCTGCACGCACTATTCTGCTGGTGGAGTCACTGTGTACATACATTACTTATCCTGTACTGATCCGGAGTTACATCCTGTATTATACTCCAGAGCTGCACTCACTATTCTGCTGGTGGAGTCACTGTGTACATACCTTACATTACTTATCCTGTACTGATCCTGAGTTACATCCTGTATTATACTTCAGAGCTGCACTCACTATTCTGCTGGTGGAGTCACTGTGTACATACATTACATTACTGATCCTGAGTTATATCCTGTATTATACTCCAGAGCTGCACTCACTATTCTGGTGGTGGAGTCACTGTGTACATACATTACTTATCCTGTACTGATCCTGAGTTACATCCTGTATTATACACCAGAGCTGCACTCACTATTTTGCTGGTGGAGTCACTGTGCACATACATTACATTACTTATCCTGTACTGATCCTGAGTTACATCCTGTATTATACTCCAGAGCTGCACTCACTATTCTGCTGGTGGAGTCACTGTGTACATACATTACATTACTTATCCTGTACTGATCCTGAGTTACATCCTGTATTATACTTCAGAGCTGCACTCACTATTCTGCTGGTGGAGTCACTGTGTACATACCTTACATTACTTATCCTGTACTGATCCTGAGTTACATCCTGTATTATACTTCAGAGCTGCACTCACTATTCTGCTGGTGGAGTCACTGTGTACATACATTACATTACTGATCCTGAGTTATATCCTGTATTATACTCCAGAGCTGCACTCACTATTCTGGTGGTGGAGTCACTGTGTACATACATTACTTATCCTGTACTGATCCTGAGTTACATCCTGTATTATACACCAGAGCTGCACTCACTATTTTGCTGGTGGAGTCACTGTGCACATACATTACATTACTTATCCTGTACTGATCCTGAGTTACATCCTGTATTATACTCCAGAGCTGCACTCACTATTCTGCTGGTGGAGTCACTGTGTACATACATTACTTATCCTGTACTGATCCTGAGTTACTTCCTGTATTATACTCCAGAGCTGCACTCACTATTCTGCTGGTGGAGTCACTGTGTACATACATTACATTACTTACCCTGTACTGATCCTGAGTTATATCCTGTATTATACTCCAGAGCTGCACTCACTATTCTGCTGGTGGAGTCACTGTGTACATACATTACTTTTCCTGTACTGATCCTGAGTTACATCCTGTATTATACTCCAGAGCTGCACTCACTATTCTGCTGGTGGAGTCACTGTGTACATACATTACATTACTGATCCTGAGTTATATCCTGTATTATACTCCAGAGCTGCACTCACTATTCTGCAGGTGGAGTCACTGTGTACATACATTACTTATCCTGTACTGATCCTGAGTTATATCCTGTATTATACTCCAGAGCTGCACTCATTCTGCTGGTGGAGTCACTGTGTACATACATTACATTGCTTATCCTGCACTGATCCTGAGTTATATCCGGTCTTATTCTCCAGAGCTGCACTCACTATTCTGCTGGTGGAGTCACTGTGTACATACATTATATTACTGATCCTGAGTTATATCCTGTATTATACTCCAGAGCTGCACTCCCTATTCTGCTGGTGGAGTCACTGTGTACATACATTACATTGCTTATCCTGCACTGATCCTGAGTTACATCCTGTATTATACTCCAGAGCTGCACTCACTATTCTGCTGGTGGAGTCACTGTGTACATACATTACATTACTTACCCTGTACTGATCCTGAGTTATATCCTGTATTATACTCCAGAGCTGCACTCACTATTCTGCTGGGGGAGTCACTGTGTACATACATTACATTACTTCTCCTGTACTGATCCTGAGTTATATCCTGTATTATACTCCAGAGCTGCACTCACTATTCTGCTGGTGGAGTCACTGTGTACATACATTACATTACTTATCCTGTACTGATCCTGAGTTACATCCTGTATTATACTCCAGAGCTGCACTCACTATTCTGCTGGTGGAGTCACTGTGTACATACATTACTTATCCTGTACTGATCCTGAGTTACATCCCGTATTATACTCCGGAGCTGCACTCATTATTCTGCTGGTGGAGTCACTGAAACTTCGACTATATTTTGCGGAGAATAAACCTGAAGATACATCCTTTTCAATAAATTGTGAAGCCCATAATGCCACGATTAGGCCGCATGCACACGACCGTAAACATGTGACACCCGCGAGCCGCCCGCAAATAGTGGGACGTGCACATGGCCGCGTCCATTATTTCTCATGAGCCTGGACCGCAGAACACGGCTGTAATAAGACACGGCTCCCGGGTCATGCATGGACCGTGGAAACCAGTTGTGTGCATGGCCCCATAGAAATGAACGGGGCCGCAATTGTCCTGTGAATTTTCGGGGGAATTGCGGCCGCAGAAGCACGGTCATGTGGCCTAAGGGGGAAACGCATAGAAACGGCTTCCAGGCTTTAGAAATGGAGGGATTCTTGGTTATTAGAGGAAGAAGCTGCTGGAACAGAATCATCACCCGGAGTTGGGGGACTGAACGTGAGTCCGACAGTAGGATCAGATGGTCGCAACGTAAAGGTCCTGCTCATGCCTAGAATACACTCCTACACTTGGCCCAGAAATGACCTTATCCTGATCTTTATAGGTCCCTGGAGACTTTACCAGAAGGCGATGTTCTTTTGCGCGACGTGTCGCTTCCCACTTTTCCTTTAGCTAATGGAGACTTATTGGAAACGGACATCGCAGCTGAAGAACATCTTACACCGTAAGACTCCAGGACCTGATGGGTCCCCAATTGTGAACCTCCTAATCCCACTTCTGAACTCTGTTCCCTTTTCCCGTATCTTTGGAAGCACATTTCTCGGTTACCCCAAAAGAGAACAAGGATCGTCCTGTGTGTCCGAATTATAGACCCATCTCGCTAATCCACGTGGATGTAAAGATTTTTCCACAGGTCGGGCCTTGCAGATGAAGACTCTGGAGGGCGGTGATCACCCTGATCAGGCGGGAGTCGTCCCAGAGACAAGCGGGTGACCAATCCTGAAGAGTAACAGATCCCACTTCTTTGGTTCTGTCTGAAGTTGTGCCTCTCGCTGGGATTATGGGGGTAGATCTTGAAGCGATGAGGCTTTTTGACACTGCTGAAAGGAGTCACCTCAGTCCCTACTCCACAAATTACCGTGAAGGGATTTTTGTCTCAATCGATCAGCGTCGCTCAGGCAGGGTTGTCCGCGCTCTCATCCTATCGGTCGTGGTGATCGAGCCGCTTCGTCAGGACGGCTGCAATTCCTATAACCGGACAGTCTCATAAATGCGCCCTTTTCACTGATAATCTATTGCTTCTGACCTTCCCCGTTCTCCGCTCCCCCATCATGTGGCCAAATTCATTCAAGTACCTTGATCCGCGTGGGGGGGGGGGGGGTACACGACCATATTAAGTATCTGGGAAATTCATGGACCCCCCTCAATCAACACTTTTTGAAGCAAACGTTATTCCTACTTGAAGGGAAGTCCTCGGGGATTTGTCGCGCCGGTCACCACGCAATCTATCCTGATTAGGGGGAACGACCCTCCTCCCTGGGACTTTCTACCTTTTTAGAGCTTCTCCGATCCATGTCCCTCGCTTGTGCATTCACATCTTACAGGACATGATTTGGTTTAGGGTTGTAGAGGCCGGGAGTCTCGGTCTGTTATAGACGCCCCCCGTGTTAGCGGAGGTTCCGGACCATTACCCCCATAGCCACACTCATTACCGTCTCGCCCACGTTGGGTCTCTATTGAATGGAATGCCAATACTGATTTACTGCCTTGGATGGCTCCGAAATTGCACCCATTTATTATGTGCCCGCTCCTCTCGCACTGTGGGATAGGACAGGCAAGTTACACGACTATTTCTCTTGATCCACCAGCAGCCCAACTTTTTGGTAACCCCGATTTTCTACTGGGCCTCCAAACGCAGTTTTAAATGGTGGATAGACAAAGATCTCCCCCGTATTGGGAACTAATCCTAATCGATCTCACTACACGCAACGCCGGAGAATAAGGTGCGCGCAGATTAGACACGGACTCTGAATATTGCGGTGAGCTCGCCTACTGAAGGCCGATGTGTGATCGCAATCACATCTTGTCCCGGATATAGTCCCGCGTAGCTACGGCAACACAAACTTCCAGACATGGAGGGTTGGGAACGGGACTTATCAAAAACCTTCTCATTGAGATAACGGCAGAGGGAGCGGAGACGACATCGATAGTGCAGCGAAACGTTTAGTGAGTGGCTAGAACCGAGCAGCTGAGCGCTCCGCCACTCCGTGTCTGTTCATCTTTTTCCGGAAATCAATGTATCGGAGGATGGGCTCATAGACTTTCTATTGGGTCCGTCCTCCGCTTCTGCCACTTCATTTTAGCGATCGGTTGGGGGAATCTGTTTTCGGACCCCCCACCAATCAAAACGTCTGACATCACTACGACACGTCAGGAGTTTGTTAAACATTTAGCTGCCCTTTAAATGAGGCCACCTATCAAGTGCTGCTGTGCTGGTACAATGTGTAGTCCCATGGAGACTTGCAGCAATGTTCCCAGCCTCATCCCCTCTGTGCTTACACAGTTGTAGACAGGCGGGTCCGCACTTCTATGTATATATGGTGGGAATACGGGAGGGCGAGACGATGCTGGATACGTATTTATATGTTACTTTACTTAATCTACGTTTATCATCCACACAAGCGTTGAAGCAAAACCGTTCCAGGAATCTCATACATGGATCATAGATTTGTTTCCTTCCTTTTTTTGGCTGCCAAAATTGCAATAGGCCCCGCTAAGAAGAAAACCGCGATTCTAAAACTCTAGAAAATGTAAACTCAACAACGCTCAATGAGCGACCACGTAAAACCGTGACCATAAAGAAGCCCATTCCAGGAGACGTGGCAGCCTCGTATGGAGGATTTTGGGAGTTTGGTAGCGGTACGTGGATTAGGTGAGGGCCGTATGACTATGTGACACCCTCCCCTCCTTTGTGGGTGTCTCCTTTCCCCCCCACCATCATAGGCTTCATTATTCCTCCGTTGTTTGGACCGTGAACGTCTGGTAAATGACCGTAATCCCACCATTGTTTAGAACCTTTATTGATACAAACGGCGGCTTCAATTACATTGTAAAACTCAAGAAAAACACTGAAACAAAGCGCCACGTGCAAAGTCCCGACACCGCCCGGCCCCAGTATCTTGTGCGAGGCGTCGCGGGGACGAGCGCGGAGCCATTTTTTGTTATATGTTTGTTGGAGGAAAAGGGGGCGAGGGCCATGTCTACCCGGCGGCGGCTACGAGCCGCTGTACATCTCCACTGTCATTTATAATAAATTAGTTGGGCCACTGACTTCTTTTTTTGCAGATGTGGCGAGGGAGGTGTAAAAGCCCAAAAGTCACCCGAATATTTCCTCATTAAAAAGCAAAACTGTGCCAGAGAGGAGTGTAACCTGCCCCCGCCACAGAGATCGCCTTCTCTTCTGTAACCGCAGCACTGACCATACCGGGGGTCTCACGGGTGAAAGCTTTTACCACACTGGCAGTGAAGAGGAGGGGGGGGGGGGCGCTCACTGGTCGGACGGGGACGGGGGGCTCACTGGTCGGACGGGGGGGGGGGGCTCACTGGTCGGACGGGGGGGGGGGGGGGGGCTCACTGGTCGGACAGGTCTTCCTGCAGCGCCGCCTCCAGCTGGTTCAGCTTGTGCTGCAGTAACAGTTCATAGTTGACGTTTTCCTCCGTGCCGCCGGCCGCTGTGCGTCTCCGGGTGCGACCCCCTCCTTTTCCTTTTTTCTTCCGCTTGCGTGGAGCGCAGCCCCCATCCTTAAAGATCATAATCCGTCGTAGTGGCCGCTGACTGGTAAGGAGCAGCGTGCCGCCCTTCATTATTGGCTCTTCAAATATAGTTTCAAATTTTCTGAACATGTGAATAGAAGAGTAAAGGGTCCACGTTGGCACAACTCCACTGTTTACCATCTCCAACCCCCTACCCAGCAGTGCCCCGACTCCCCACTTCTGACCTTTTCTCTGTAGGGGTGTGGTAGTTTTTATTTGTGTAGATTTCCTCCAGACTGAAGTCTTCTTTCTGCAACCTTAACAAATAAATAAGACTAAACACAGGCGCTTAGGTCACCGGTACGTCAGGGCGCGGGCTGTCGGGGGCCACGTCTGCAGCGGTCACCGGTACGTCAGGGCGCGGGCTGTCGGGGGCCACGTCTGCAGCGGTCACCGGTACGTCGGGGCGCGGGCTCTCGGGGGCCACGTCTGCAGCGGTCACCGGTACGTCGGGGCGCGGGCTCTCGGGGGCCACGTCTGCAGCGGTCACCGGTACGTCGGGGCGCGGGCTCTCGGGGGCCACGTCTGCAGCGGTCACCGGTACGTCGGGGCGCGGGCTCTCGGGGGCCACGTCTGCAGCGGTCACCGGTACGTCGGGGCGCGGGCTCTCGGGGGCCACGTCTGCAGCGGTCACCGGTACGTCGGGGCGCGGGCTCTCGGGGGCCACGTCTGCAGCGGTCACCGGTACGTCGGGGCGCGGGCTCTCGGGGGACACGTCTGCAGCGGCCACCGGTACGTCGGGGCGCGGGCTCTCGGGGGACACGTCTGCAGCGGCCACCGGTACGTCGGGGCGCGGGCTCTCGGGGGACACGTCTGCAGCGGCCACCGGTACGTCGGGGCGCGGGCTCTCGGGGGACACGTCTGCAGCGGCCACCGGTACGTCGGGGCGCGGGCTCTCGGGGGACACGTCTGCAGCGGCCACCGGTACGTCGGGGCGCGGGCTCTCGGGGGACACGTCTGTGCATTTCTGGCACCATCCTAGTCCAGAGATGAATAGATATCACTGGCCCATCAGATGGCGCCGGCCTCATAGACCTGCATTACACGCTGGCACGGTTCGGTCGTGCTCCGGTATCTTCCTCGCAGCCTCTTATCACCCGGAACCAATAACTGTTTTGCATTAAGAGAACAGAAAACATTCGGGTGGCCTCTTACCGGACACGTTTGGGGAGGCCCAGTGGCGTCAGCTTCCCCTCCTGTTTTAACGCCCTCTTCCTTATCTGGATGGTGGACACTTTACTCTCTTTGGAACAAGAAAGATTTTCTGGATTCTGAAAAGTTGAGACAGGGCAGATTGTAGTTACAACACGAGGCGGAGCGCTCCCTCCCGCGAACAGTCTGGTCTCACCTTGAAGTCTGGAGGAGATTCCCTTGTTACCTGCACCTCAACTCCACTGAGGCCCTGCTCCCTATCCAAGCAGAGGCCGGCAGGAGACCCCTCATTGTGGACGGAACTGGATGGGTGGAATCAAAACACAACAAAGGGGGTTGAAACAGATGGAAAACGAGCGGCCTGAAGAGCGAAGCCCGGGGGGGGGGGTTGGGGGGACGCCGAGAGGTAAAAGACGGGGAGACCAGAAGGAGAAGAGACATTAGAGAAGACACCAGGCAGCGCGGCCACTCCTGGGAGACGTCACAGTAAAGGGAGGATAGGAAAGGAGAGCCACAATCAGGGGCCCGGCCCGGACTGAGAGCTGCTATTCCTTTATGTGTGTCTGCCTACTGATATAACCTGTGTCTAGCACAGCAAACAAGGGGCAGAGCTGCTCTACTGTAACCCCACGAGAAGACCCAGAGATCCGGGATATATTACCCACACAGAGGCCTCCTCCAATCCCCCGGCGGGTACGACGACGGCCTCAGAACACACGGATGATTCTCCTTTCGCAGGCAGGACAGGGAGAACGGAATGACGGAGAGGTCCCGGCACTCTTCCACCGCTCCCAGGCTGTGCCGCCTCCTCCTGCAGGTACACGGCTCCGTGGTGCGCTCCATCATATCCAGGCTGTGCCTCTGCTTGTGCGGGGCGAGGGGCAGTACGGGACAGGACAGGCAGCGCTGGAGGGGGGGGCGGCACAATATGGACGCAGATCGGCAAGTCTCAATCTGCAGCTTAAGAGGCGCTTTCTGCAGTTGGGGGGGTGACGGATTGTCCTCGGTTGTGCCGTCTCCATGCAGCAATGCAGAAGAGGGATCATGAGGCACACGGTCCCCAGGGTCTACAGTAGAAGACTGGGCAGGGCCCCTGGACACCTCCTGCTGACTTGGTTCACATAGATGGGCGCCATCCTCGGAGTCCTGGGCATCTCTTCGACTTTTAATTGGGGTGAGAAAAATTTCGGCAAAGCTCTCTAACTTGGAACGGACACTGTTAAATAGTGGAACCAAACCCCACCCAGGCACCTCTTTTGGAGGCGATAACGGCGGTTGCAGTACAGCCGGCTGACCAGCAGGTAATGTGTGGGAAGAGCCACGTGTGGAGACGGGGAGGACTGTAGAGGACGGGGTGATCACTGCTGGATGGCAGAAGAACAGAATATTACATTAATAGCAGAATACCGAGGAGCTTGTTTAATCCCCCCCCCCCCCCCGACTACTCCACTCATCTTACCCAGATCTTTACACAAGTTTCCCGAGCTCAGTCTGTGTAACACCCGATCCTCAGCCCCTGACGACCTGCAGTAGAAGAATGAGAGTTATACACAGTCCATGCATTAACAGGTTACAGATCCTACACTGACTGGGGGAGCAATGTGAACGGAAAACTATGGAAACGGCCGATCACCAGAAGAAGCCTCAGTGACCAGAAGAAGCCTCAGTGACCAGAAGAAGCCTCAGTGACCAGAAGAAGCCTCAGTGACCAGAAGAAGCCTCAGTGACCAGAAGAAGCCTCAGTGACCAGAAGAAGCCTCAGTGACCAGAAGAAGCCTCAGTGACCGAGCCGGACACTACAACACCAAACGGATTCCGCCACAACAAGTAGGATATAAAGTATGCATACCGCTCACATGGTGGGGTCTTCACCTGAAGCTGCTCAACCTGTAAAAAGAGAAAAAATAAATTCTTAAAAAAACGCCTCCTGAAACAATGGGGAGACGCCACAACCCTGATAATCAGCCACGAAATCACAGGACAGAGGGGCAGAAACGTCATAATCAGAGCGGTCACTTATAGAACGCTCAATTTACAAAGATGGACGAGGAAGAGAGAGAAATGTCCACATGACCAGGAGGTGAAGGAAACGCCGGCACTGGAGGATGATGGGAGTCCAGACACCCCCCCCCCTTCACAGCTGTGATTACCAGCCCCCCCCCTCCTTCACAGCTGTGATTACCATCCCCCACCCCCTTCACAGCTGTGATTACCATCCCCCACCCCCTTCACAGCTGTGATTACCAGCCCCCCCACCCCCTTCACAGCTGTGATTACCAGCCCCCCCACCCCCTTCACAGCTGTGATTACCAGCCCCCCCACCCCCTTCACAGCTGTGATTACCAGCCCCCCCACCCCCTTCACAGCTGTGATTACCAGCCCCCCCCCTCCTTCACAGCTGTGATTACCATCCCCCACCCCCTTCACATCTGTGGTTACCATCCCCCCCCACATCTGTGGTTACAATCCCCCACCCCCTTCACAGCTGTGGTTACCATCCCCCCCCACAGCTGTGGTTACCATCCCCCACCCCCTTCACAGCTGTGGTTACCATCCCCCCCCCCCCCTTATCTCTTCACCTGGGATTTTATACTGACGATGTCTCTCAGCTCCACAGACAGGATCCTCCTCCTCTCTCGCTCCATGGGAGACGCCAGCTGGAGGGGGCTGGGCACACATCTGGGTGAGGGGACGGCAGGCCGGGGGTCTTCATGGTGCTGCGGAGGAGTCTTTATACAATCAACAGGGGACGGACTGTAAAAAAATAATAATTATCGACTCCTGATTGTGGCAAATGTAATTCCCATCATCCATGTATATCACCCCCCAAACTGTAAGGAGCAATAGGGGGCGTAGGGAGCGGTAGGGGGGGGGGGCGCGCCTGACCCGCCGGCGTAGGGAGCGGTAGGGGGGGGGGCCTGACCCGCCGGCGTAGGGAGGGGGCCTGACCCGCCGGCGTAGGGAGGGGGCCTGACCCGCCGGCGTAGGGAGGGGGCCTGACCCGCCGGCGTAGGGAGCGGGCCTGACCCGCCGGCGTAGGGAGCGGGCCTGACCCGCCGGCGTAGGGAGCGGGCCTGACCCGCCGGCGTAGGGAGCGGGCCTGACCCGCCGGCGTAGGGAGCGGGCCTGACCCGCCGGCGTAGGGAGCGGGCCTGACCCGCCGGCGTAGGGAGCGGGCCTGACCCGCCGGCGTAGGGAGCGGGCCTGACCCGCCGGCGTAGGGAGCGGGCCTGACCCGCCGGCGTAGGGAGCGGGCCTGACCCGCCGGCGTAGGGAGCGGGCCTGACCCGCCGGCGTAGGGAGCGGTAGGGGGGGGGGCCTGACCCGCCGTCGTAGGGGTGGCCTGACCCGCCGGCGTAGGGAGCGGTAGGGGGCGGGGCCTGACCCGCCGGCTTAGGGAGGGGCCTGACCCGCCGGCTTAGGGAGGGGCCTGACCCGCCGGCTTAGGGAGGGGCCTGACCCGCCGGCTTAGGGAGGGGCCTGACCCGCCGGCTTAGGGAGGGGCCTGACCCGCCGGCTTAGGGAGGGGCCTGACCCGCCGGCTTAGGGAGCGGTAGGGGGGGGCCTGACCCGCCGTCGTAGGGGTGGCCTGACCCGCCGGCGTAGGGAGCGGTGGGGGGGGGGGCCTGACCCGCCGGCGTAGGGAGCGCGCCTGACCCGCCGGCGTAGGGAGCGCGCCTGACCCGCCGGCGTAGGGAGCGCGCCTGACCCGCCGGCGTAGGGAGCGCGCCTGACCCGCCGGCGTAGGGAGCGGTAGGGGGGGGCCTGACCCGCCGGCGTAGGGGGCGGTAGGGGGGGGCCTGACACGCCGTCGTAGGGGGCGGTAGGGGGGGGGCCTGACCCGCCGTCGTAGGGGGGGCCTGACCCGCCGTCGTAGGGGGCGGGGCCTGACCCGCCGGCGTAGGGAACGGTAGGGGGGGGGCCTGACCCGCCGGCGTAGGGGGCGGTAGGGGGGGGGCCTGACACGCCGTCGTAGGGGGCGGTAGGGGGGGGGCCTGACCCGCCGTCGTAGGGGGGGCCTGACCCGCCGTCGTAGGGGGCGGGGCCTGACCCGCCGGCGTAGGGAACGGTAGGGGGGGGGCCTGACCCGCCGGCGTAGGGAGCGGTAGGGGGGGGGGCCTGACCCGCCGGCGTAGGGAGCGGTAGGGGGGGGGGCCTGACCCGCCGGCGTAGGGAGCGGGAGGGCCTGACCCGCCGGCGTAGGGAGCGGGAGGGGGGGGGGCCTGACCCGCCGGCGTAGGGAGCGGTAGGGGGGCCTGACCCGCCGGCGTAGGGAGCGGTAGGGGGGGCCTGACCCGCCGGCGTAGGGAACGGTAGGGGGGGGCCTGGCCCGCCGGCGTAGGGAGCGGGGGCCTGACCCGCCGGCGTAGGGAGCGGGGGCCTGACCCGCCGGCGTAGGGAGCGGGGGCCTGA
Organism: Rhinoderma darwinii; assembly: GCF_050947455.1. NCBI lineage: Eukaryota > Metazoa > Chordata > Amphibia > Anura > Rhinodermatidae > Rhinoderma > Rhinoderma darwinii. The sequence continues at coordinate 129,227 of NW_027464074.1, forward strand.
CCCGCCGGCGTAGGGAGCGGGGGCCTGACCCGCCGGCGTAGGGAGCGGGGGCCTGACCCGCCGGCGTAGGGAGCGGGGGCCTGACCCGCCGGCGTAGGGAGCGGGGGCCTGACCCGCCGGCGTAGGGAGCGGGGGCCTGACCCGCCGGCGTAGGGAGCGGGGGCCTGACCCGCCGGCGTAGGGAGCGGGGGCCTGACCCGCCGGCGTAGGGAGCGGGGGCCTGACCCGCCGGCGTAGGGAGCGGGGGCCTGACCCGCCGGCGTAGGGAGCGGGGGCCTGACCCGCCGGCGTAGGGAGCGGGGGCCTGACCCGCCGGCGTAGGGAGCGGGGTCCTGACCCGCCGGCGTAGGGAGCGGGGGCCTGACCCGCCGGCGTAGGGAGCGGGGGCCTGACCCGCCGGCGTAGGGAGCGGGGGCCTGACCCGCCGGCGTAGGGAGCGGGGGCCTGACCCGCCGGCGTAGGGAGCGGGGGCCTGACCCGCCGGCGTAGGGAGCGGGGGCCTGACCCGCCGGCGTAGGGAGCGGGGGCCTGACCCGCCGGCGTAGGGAGCGGAGGCCTGACCCGCCGGCGTAGGGAGCGGCAGGGGGGGGGGGTCTGACCCGCCGGCGTAGGGAGCGGCAGGGGGGGGGGGTCTGACCCGCCGGCGTAGGGAGCGGCAGGGGGGGGGGTCTGACCCGCCGGCGTAGGGAGCGGCAGGGGGGGGGGTCTGACCCGCCGGCGTAGGGAGCGGCAGGGGGGGGGTCTGACCCGCCGGCGTAGGGAGCGGCAGGGGGGGGGGGTCTGACCCGCCGGCGTAGGGAGCGGCAGGGGGGGGGGGTCTGACCCGCCGGCGTAGGGAGCGGCAGGGGGGGGGGGTCTGACCCGCCGGCGTAGGGAGCGGCAGGGGGGGGGTCTGACCCGCCGGCGTAGGGAGCGGCAGGGGGGGGGGTCTGACCCGCCGGCGTAGGGAGCGGCAGGGGGGGGGGGTCTGACCCGCCGGCGTAGGGAGCGGCAGGGGGGGGGGGTCTGACCCGCCGGCGTAGGGAGTGGAAGGGGGGGGGGTCTGACCCGCCGGCGGCCTCTGATCTCTGAAGTTCAGAAGAAGATCGTGGGAGGGGGGGGTTTTGGGGGACAAAACTGCTGCAAAGGCTCCACCCACAGCAACCAATCAAGTCTCTGCTTCTATCTACCAACGGACCGCTGCAAAATCATAGGTGGAACCTGAGTGGTTGCTACGGGCGACGCCTCCACTTCTGAGAAGTCTCCCCTAGGGCTGCTGTCGCCCCCTCCCCACGTGTTATCTCCCCCACACGCAGAACAAGCTGCAAACAAAGACGGAAGAAAACTGTCCCCGGGACGGGATCATCTACGCGGTCAGTACACGGAAAACCAAGTTACGGCTCCGCTTGTCCTTAATGTTTGCAGTGCTGAGCAGCCGGTTGTGGGAGGGCCCGCACAGCTAATCATACACCCAGTATCAGCACAGCGGAGACCTCCGGGACACCGGCCTCCTGGAATGACACTTACCGGTATACGAGGAGTCGCTTCGTCCGGTGATGACGTGAACTCTTATCTCGTGACGTCATTGCTTCAGCCGGGCTGTCGGTGCTACGGTCGTGGAGCGCTCAGCGTCCCATTAAGGCACTTCCGGTATAGACCCCGCCTTCTCCGGTGCAACGTCACGACGCTTCACATTGTTTCTGCAGTTACACGCCACGTGACTTAAAGAACAAATCAGAGGAGCAGAAAATAGCTACGCCACATCCTGCTCTTTAATAATGATTCCACCAATCAGCGGCTGTCGTCTGGTCATGTGACACTTATAGCCAATCACCGTTTCACACAACCCGGTAGCAGTGACTGATTTTCTGAAGGGACGCGGTAAGCCACGTGAATACCCGACTACCACCCGCGCCCCAACACCCCCCCGACCCGACTACCGCCCGCGCCCCAACACGACCCGACTACCACCCGCGCCCCAACACCCCCCCACCCGAATATCACCCGCGCCCCAACACCCCCCCGACCCGACTACCGCCCGCGCCCCAACACGACCCGACTACCACCCGCGCCCCAACACCCCCCCACCCGAATATCACCCGCGCCCCAACATCCCCTTGACCATCAACAACCGGATATCTCCCGCCACTCAACACCTGACACAGTTGATTTCCATTGGGCCAATGCTCACGACTGTGGAGTCCATGGAGCGCAGACGTGTCATTATACTGACCGTGCCTTAAACCCAGGTTGCACACAACTGCTTCCAACCACGTTATATACCACAAATCACCTGAAGCCCCCGCCACTAATATAACACACAGCACATACCACTATAAACCACAGAGATAAGCCACAAATCACCTGAAGCCCCCGCCACTAATATAACACACAGCACATACCACTATAAACCAGAGATAAGCCACAAATCACCTGAAGCCCCCGCCACTAATATAACACACAGCGCATACCACTATAAACCACAGAGATAAGCTACAAATCACCTGAAGCCCCCGCCACTAATATAACACACAGCACATACCACTATAAACCAGAGATAAGCCACAAATCACCTGAAGCCCCCGCCACTAATATAACACACAGCACATACCACTATAAACCAGAGATAAGCCACAAATCACCTGAAGCCCCCGCCACTAATATAACACACAGCGCATACCACTATAAACCACAGAGATAAGCTACAAATCACCTGAAGCCCCCGCCACTAATATAACACACAGCACATACCACTATAAACCAGAGATAAGCCACAAATCACCTGAAGCCCCCGCCACTAATATAACACAGCACATACCACTATAAACCAGAGATAAACCACAAATCACCTGAAGCCCCCGCCACTAATATAACACACAGCGCATACCACTATAAACCAGAGATAAGCCACAAATCACCTGAAGCCCCCGCCACTAATATAACACACAGCACATACCACTATAAACCACAGAGATAAGCCACAAATCACCTGAAGCCCCCGCCACTAATATAACACACAGCACATACCACTATAAACCACAGAGATAAGCCACAAATCACTTGAAGCCCCCGCCACTAATATAACACACAGCGCATACCACTATAAACCACAGAGATAAGCCACAAATCACCTGAAGCCCCCGCCACTAATATAACACACAGCACATACCACTATAAACCAGAGATAAGCCACAAATCACCTGAAGCCCTCGCCACTAATATAACACACAGCGCATACCACTATAAACCACAGAGATAAGCCACAAATCACCTGAAGCCCCCGCCACTAATATAACACACAGCACATACCACTATAAACCACAGAGATAAGCCACAAATCACCTGAAGCCCCCGCCACTAATATAACACACAGCACATACCACTATAAACCAGAGATAAACCACAAATCACCTGAAGCCCCCGCCACTAATATACCACACAGCACATACCACTATAAACCACAGATAAGCCACAAATCACCTGAAGCCCCCGCCACTAATATAACACACAGCACATACCACTATAAACCACAGAGATAAGCCACAAATCACCTGAAGCCCCCGCCACTAATATAACACAGCACATACCACTATAAACCACAGAGATAAGCCACAAATCACCTGAAGCCCCCGCCACTAATATAACACACAGCACATACCACTATAAACCACAGAGATAAACCACAAATCACCTGAAGCCCCCGCCACTAATATAACACACAGCACATACCACTATAAACCACAGAGATAAACCACAAATCACCTGAAGCCCCCGCCACTAATATAACACACAGCACATACCACTATAAACCACAGAGATAAACCACAAATCACCTGAAGCCCCCGCCACTAATATAACACACAGCACATACCACTATAAACCACGGAGAAATACACAAATCACCTGAAGCCCCCGCCACTAATATAACACACAGCACATACCACTATAAACCACAGAGATAAACCACAAATCACCTGAAGCCCCCGACACTAATATAACACACAGCACATACCACTATAAACCACAGAGATAAACCACAAAACACCTGAAGCCCCCGCCACTAATATAACACACAGCACATACCACTATAAACCACAGAGATAAACCACAAATCACCTGAAGCCCCCGCCACTAATATAACACACAGCGCATACCACTATAAACCACAGAGATAAGCTACAAATCACCTGAAGCCCCCGCCACTAATATAACACACAGCGCATACCACTATAAACCACAGAGATAAGCCACAAATCACCTGAAGCCCCCGCCACTAATATAACACACAGCACATACCACTATAAACCACAGAGAAATACACAAATCACCTGAAGCCCCCGCCACTAATATAACACACAGCGCATACCACTATAAACCACAGAGAAATACACAAATCACCTGAAGCCCCGCCACTAATATAACACAGCACATACCACTATAAACCACAGAGATAAACCACAAATCACCTGAAGCCCCCGCCACTAATATAACACACAGCACATACCACTATAAACCACAGAGATAAACCACAAATCACCTGAAGCCCCCGCCACTAATATAACACACAGCACATACCACTATAAACCACAGAGATAAGCCACAAATCACCTGAAGCCCCCGCCACTAATATAACACACAGCACATACCACTATAAACCAGAGATAAGCCACAAATCACCTGAAGCCCCCGCCACTAATATAACACACAGCACATACCACTATAAACCACAGAGATAAGCCACAAATCACCTGAAGCCCCCGCCACTAATATAACACACAGCGCATACCACTATAAACCACAGAGATAAGCCACAAATCACCTGAAGCCCCCGCCACTAATATAACACACAGCACATACCACTATAAACCAGAGATAAGCCACAAATCACCTGAAGCCCTCGCCACTAATATAACACACAGCGCATACCACTATAAACCACAGAGATAAGCCACAAATCACCTGAAGCCCCCGCCACTAATATAACACACAGCACATACCACTATAAACCACAGAGATAAGCCACAAATCACCTGAAGCCCCCGCCACTAATATAACACACAGCGCATACCACTATAAACCAGAGATAAACCACAAATCACCTGAAGCCCCCGCCACTAATATAACACACAGCACATACCACTATAAACCACAGAGATAAACCACAAATCACCTGAAGCCCCCGCCACTAATATAACACACAGCACATACCACTATAAACCAGAGATAAGCCACAAATCACCTGAAGCCCTCGCCACTAATATAACACACAGCGCATACCACTATAAACCACAGAGATAAGCCACAAATCACCTGAAGCCCCCGCCACTAATATAACACACAGCACATACCACTATAAACCAGAGATAAGCCACAAATCACCTGAAGCCCTCGCCACTAATATAACACACAGCGCATACCACTATAAACCACAGAGATAAGCCACAAATCACCTGAAGCCCCCGCCACTAATATAACACACAGCACATACCACTATAAACCACAGAGATAAGCCACAAATCACCTGAAGCCCCCGCCACTAATATAACACACAGCGCATACCACTATAAACCAGAGATAAACCACAAATCACCTGAAGCCCCCGCCACTAATATAACACACAGCACATACCACTATAAACCACAGAGATAAACCACAAATCACCTGAAGCCCCCGCCACTAATATAACACACAGCACATACCACTATAAACCAGAGATAAGCCACAAATCACCTGAAGCCCTCGCCACTAATATAACACACAGCGCATACCACTATAAACCACAGAGATAAGCCACAAATCACCTGAAGCCCCCGCCACTAATATAACACACAGCACATACCACTATAAACCACAGAGATAAGCCACAAATCACCTGAAGCCCCCGCCACTAATATAACACACAGCGCATACCACTATAAACCACAGAGATAAACCACAAATCACCTGAAGCCCCCGCCACTAATATAACACATAGCGCATACCACTATAAACCACAGAGATAAGCCACAAATCACCTGAAGCCCCCGCCACTAATATAACACACAGCACATACCACTATAAACCACAGAGATAAGCCACAAATCACCTGAAGCCCCCGCCACTAATATAACACAGCACATACCACTATAAACCACAGAGATAAGCCACAAATCACCTGAAGCCCCCGCCACTAATATAACACACAGCACATACCACTATAAACCACAGAGATAAACCACAAATCACCTGAAGCCCCCGCCACTAATATAACACACAGCACATACCACTATAAACCACAGAGATAAACCACAAATCACCTGAAGCCCCCGCCACTAATATAACACACAGCACATACCACTATAAACCACAGAGATAAACCACAAATCACCTGAAGCCCCCGCCACTAATATAACACACAGCACATACCACTATAAACCACGGAGAAATACACAAATCACCTGAAGCCCCCGCCACTAATATAACACACAGCACATACCACTATAAACCACAGAGATAAACCACAAATCACCTGAAGCCCCCGACACTAATATAACACACAGCACATACCACTATAAACCACAGAGATAAACCACAAAACACCTGAAGCCCCCGCCACTAATATAACACACAGCACATACCACTATAAACCACAGAGATAAACCACAAATCACCTGAAGCCCCCGCCACTAATATAACACACAGCGCATACCACTATAAACCACAGAGATAAGCTACAAATCACCTGAAGCCCCCGCCACTAATATAACACACAGCGCATACCACTATAAACCACAGAGATAAGCCACAAATCACCTGAAGCCCCCGCCACTAATATAACACACAGCACATACCACTATAAACCACAGAGAAATACACAAATCACCTGAAGCCCCCGCCACTAATATAACACACAGCGCATACCACTATAAACCACAGAGAAATACACAAATCACCTGAAGCCCCGCCACTAATATAACACAGCACATACCACTATAAACCACAGAGATAAACCACAAATCACCTGAAGCCCCCGCCACTAATATAACACACAGCACATACCACTATAAACCACAGAGATAAACCACAAATCACCTGAAGCCCCCGCCACTAATATAACACACAGCACATACCACTATAAACCACAGAGATAAGCCACAAATCACCTGAAGCCCCCGCCACTAATATAACACACAGCACATACCACTATAAACCAGAGATAAGCCACAAATCACCTGAAGCCCCCGCCACTAATATAACACACAGCACATACCACTATAAACCACAGAGATAAACCACAAATCACCTGAAGCCCCCGCCACTAATATAACACACAGCACATACCACTATAAACCACGGAGAAATACACAAATCACCTGAAGCCCCCGCCACTAATATAACACACAGCACATACCACTATAAACCACAGAGATAAACCACAAATCACCTGAAGCCCCCGACACTAATATAACACACAGCACATACCACTATAAACCACAGAGATAAACCACAAAACACCTGAAGCCCCCGCCACTAATATAACACACAGCACATACCACTATAAACCACAGAGATAAACCACAAATCACCTGAAGCCCCCGCCACTAATATAACACACAGCGCATACCACTATAAACCACAGAGATAAGCTACAAATCACCTGAAGCCCCCGCCACTAATATAACACACAGCGCATACCACTATAAACCACAGAGATAAGCCACAAATTACCTGAAGCCCCCGCCACTAATATAACACACAGCACATACCACTATAAACCACAGAGAAATACACAAATCACCTGAAGCCCCCGCCACTAATATAACACACAGCGCATACCACTATAAACCACAGAGAAATACACAAATCACCTGAAGCCCCGCCACTAATATAACACAGCACATACCACTATAAACCACAGAGATAAACCACAAATCACCTGAAGCCCCCGCCACTAATATAACACACAGCACATACCACTATAAACCACAGAGATAAACCACAAATCACCTGAAGCCCCGCCACTAATATAACACACAGCACATACCACTATAAACCACAGAGATAAGCCACAAATCACCTGAAGCCCCCGCCACTAATATAACACACAGCACATACCACTATAAACCAGAGATAAGCCACAAATCACCTGAAGCCCCCGCCACTAATATAACACACAGCACATACCACTATAAACCACAGAGATAAGCCACAAATCACCTGAAGCCCCCGCCACTAATATAACACAGCACATACCACTATAAACCACAGAGATAAGCCACAAATCACTTGAAGCCCCCGCCACTAATATAACACACAGCGCATACCACTATAAACCACAGAGATAAGCCACAAATCACCTGAAGCCCCCGCCACTAATATAACACACAGCACATACCACTATAAACCAGAGATAAGCCACAAATCACCTGAAGCCCTCGCCACTAATATAACACACAGCGCATACCACTATAAACCACAGAGATAAGCCACAAATCACCTGAAGCCCCCGCCACTAATATAACACACAGCACATACCACTATAAACCACAGAGATAAGCCACAAATCACCTGAAGCCCCCGCCACTAATATAACACACAGCGCATACCACTATAAACCAGAGATAAACCACAAATCACCTGAAGCCCCCGCCACTAATATAACACACAGCACATACCACTATAAACCACAGAGATAAACCACAAATCACCTGAAGCCCCCGCCACTAATATAACACACAGCACATACACTATAAACCAGAGATAAGCCACAAATCACCTGAAGCCCTCGCCACTAATATAACACACAGCGCATACCACTATAAACCACAGAGATAAGCCACAAATCACCTGAAGCCCCCGCCACTAATATAACACACAGCACATACCACTATAAACCACAGAGATAAGCCACAAATCACCTGAAGCCCCCGCCACTAATATAACACACAGCGCATACCACTATAAACCACAGAGATAAACCACAAATCACCTGAAGCCCCCGCCACTAATATAACACATAGCGCATACCACTATAAACCACAGAGATAAGCCACAAATCACCTGAAGCCCCCGCCACTAATATAACACACAGCACATACCACTATAAACCACAGAGATAAGCCACAAATCACCTGAAGCCCCCGCCACTAATATAACACAGCACATACCACTATAAACCACAGAGATAAGCCACAAATCACCTGAAGCCCCCGCCACTAATATAACACACAGCACATACCACTATAAACCACAGAGATAAACCACAAATCACCTGAAGCCCCCGCCACTAATATAACACACAGCACATACCACTATAAACCACAGAGATAAACCACAAATCACCTGAAGCCCCCGCCACTAATATAACACACAGCACATACCACTATAAACCACAGAGATAAACCACAAATCACCTGAAGCCCCCGCCACTAATATAACACACAGCACATACCACTATAAACCACGGAGAAATACACAAATCACCTGAAGCCCCCGCCACTAATATAACACACAGCACATACCACTATAAACCACAGAGATAAACCACAAATCACCTGAAGCCCCCGACACTAATATAACACACAGCACATACCACTATAAACCACAGAGATAAACCACAAAACACCTGAAGCCCCCGCCACTAATATAACACACAGCACATACCACTATAAACCACAGAGATAAACCACAAATCACCTGAAGCCCCCGCCACTAATATAACACACAGCGCATACCACTATAAACCACAGAGATAAGCTACAAATCACCTGAAGCCCCCGCCACTAATATAACACACAGCGCATACCACTATAAACCACAGAGATAAGCCACAAATCACCTGAAGCCCCCGCCACTAATATAACACACAGCACATACCACTATAAACCACAGAGAAATA